>NC_041381.1:249643229-249714401 GCF_002162155.2 Triticum dicoccoides
AGTCAAGGGGGCGAATCGGTTCTTTTTTTTGCCCGGACACACTTCCTTGCGTGCGAAGATGTAGCTGGTGGGTCCCAGCAGTCAAGGGGGCGAATTGTTTTGTTTTTGTTTTTTTGCCCGGACGCACTTCCTTGCGTGCGAAGGTGTAGCTGGTGGGTCCCAGCAGTCAGGGGGGAAACATTTTTTTCACGAAATACGGTGGCCCGTCTGGTGGGTCCCCACTGTCAGGTGGAGGAATAATTATTTTGCGTGTAATAAGGAGGCACTTCCTTGCTGCGGCCGTGGACCCAGCTGTCAGCCTCTCCACGTACAGTCCACGTCCGATGGAAGCCGTTCCTTGACCATGTTCACCAGGCCGTGCCGAGAGCACCAAGGCGGTCGACGACGGCGAGGCCTAGGAAGGGGACGACACGGAGACGAGGAAGACGTGGCAGTGGATGCCCACGCGTAGAGGAGTACGAGGGTTCATTGGTTCGCTGCGGTGTGAGGCTGCCGTCGCCGCAGAATAATAGGGGGTGTGGGCGAGTAGAGGGACGGCCTGGCCAGCGGTGGAAGTAGTAGGGGCGATGAGACCTCAGACGCATCGCAGCCGGCCACGGGAGGCAGGAGCACGAGGCACAACCGGCACTGGTTTGGGCAGCTGGAGCAAGAAGACCAGAGGTTGAAGAAGCACTACGGTCGTTGGATGGACATCATACGGTCACTGGAGCTAGAATCGGGCATATTGACTAAGTTGACAAAGCCCTCCGTCCCCGTCAACTTAGTAGGCCCACAAGTCAGCCTGCCACTATACTGGGTCCCAGCTAACAAGGGGAGTATTCATTTTTTTTGTGCGTAATAAAGAGGCACTTCCTTACGTGCAAAGATATAGCTGGTGGGTCCGAGCTGTCAGAGTCGGCCGCGGGGAGGAGGGAGCAGGCAGTCCCGCCGGCGCTTGTTTGAGCGGCTGGAGCAGGAAGAGCAGAGATTGAAGAAGCACGACGGCCGTTGGACGGCCATCCAACAGTCACTGCTTGTGCGTCAACCTTTTTTTGAGGAAAGCCTCAAATCTATGGAAAATAGCATACAGCCCATCTTCCATAATTTCTAATAATTTACAACCCATTTGCTAATTCTTAAGGTTTTTTTGGAGCCCATATTCTTTTTGTTAGCATTACAGCCCATATTGTGGCCACGGTTAAAAAATTATACAAAATTTTGCATATTTCGGTGCGGTTCGAACTGTTTTTAATCCCGAAATTTCGACTCACATTCAAACTGATTTTAAAAATAAATGTATATCAATATAAAATCCAACAAATTCTGCACGCATAAAAATTAATGTAATTTCAAATCCCGAAATGAAAAGAAAAAGATATTTGAAACTAATTGCCGGTTTGATGTGTTTTAAAAATGTACAACCCATTTCTAATTCTGATGGGCCATTTTCTCGGCCAGCCGAATGCAAGCTCTCCTCGTCTTGAAATATTTGCAGCCCAACCGGCCTGACAAAGCGACTTACTTGGCAAATCACAAAAAAACTAGGCTGTGGCCATGGACCCAGCTGTCAGCCTCTCCACGTACAGTACTCTTCCGATGGAATGTCGTTGACCACATTGACCACGCCGTGCCGAGAGCACCAAGGCGGTGGACGATGGCGAGGCCTAGGAAGGGGACGACGCGGAGCCGGGGAAGATGCGGCAGTGGATGCCCACGCGGAGAGGAGTACGAGTGTTCACTGGTTCGGCTACGGTGTGAGGCTGCTGCCGCCGCAGGGCCTGGCTAGCAGTGGGAGTAGTAGGGGGCGATGAGGCCTCAACGGCAGCACAGACGACCACTGGAGGCAGGAGCAGGCGGTCTCCCCGGCGCTGGTTTGGGCGGCTGGTGCAAGAAGAGCAGCGATTGAAGAAGCAGCAGGACCTTTCGATTCAAATCCAACGGTTACTGCTGCTAGAATTGTTTGTTGAGTAAGTTGACAAGCCCTGCGTACGCGTCAACTTAGTAGGCCCACAGGTTAGCCTCCCAACCGGTGCGCCCCAGATGTCAGTGGGAGGAATCATCTTTTGCGCGTAATAAGGAGGCAGTTGATTGCGTGCAGCCAGGCCAGCAGAGGGAGTAGGGTGGCCGGGGAAGCCTGCGCGGCATCACAGCGGGCCACAAGAGGAGGGAGCAGGCAGTCCCACCGGTGCTTTAGGCGGCTGGAGCAGGAAGATCAGAGATTGAAGAAGCACGTCGGTCGTTGGATGGACATCCAACAGTCACTGCTGCTAGAATCGAGTGTTCACTGACAAAGCCTTGCGTAGACAAGTCAGCCTTGAAATTTGTGGCGTGTACAGCCCATTTGCTATTATTTTTATAATTTTTACTCATTTTCTAATTCATATGGAATTTCTTGCAGCCCGTTTTCCATTTTTAGAATTGCTGGCCATTTTCTGGTCAGTACCAGGGTCAAAAAAAATTAACTAAATATGTGGGAAATTATGAAAAATTGCAAATTTTTACTGGGGAACGAAATATTCTTAATCCAAAAATTAATAGCCATACTAAAACAAATTTAAAAATAAATTAGTACTATGTCATGTTAAATCCAATGAAATACGTATAAGATATCAGTGAAGAACAAAAACAAAAAAAAACTAATATCCCATTTGCTATAATTTTTTTTTTGGATTTTTCAACCCCTTTTGATATTACTTCTAACAGACATTGACCATACTCTTTCACCAGGACGGAATGCATCCCTCCTCGTCTTGAAAGATTTGCAGCCCAGTAATTCGGAGAAAAAAAATAGGCCTAGCTTGGGTATTCTTCAAAAAGAAATGCTGGGCTACCTATTTTCCCAAAGAACTAGTGCATGAACATTTAGCTTTATTTATTTATTTACTTATTTATGTTTAGGGGACCATGAGCATGTACCTGGGACGGATTCATGTGAGAGCCCCCCTTCCAGTTAATTATGGGCTTCTCTATTGGGCCTTCATCAGTGGGCTGCATGTTATCAACAAGTGGAAAACGTGTTCCGTATGAAAAATAGTATGAGCTACGTATAGTACGGGGCACTAAAGGATCGAACCGTGCAACGACTTCCAAAAAATTGTGTTTGTCATTCTAACAACACATTTATTCAACCAACAGATGAAATATACTATTGGTTGTACATTGAAAACAGCAGCAGCAGCAACCAGGGCTGGGGGTGCAACAGAAGCAGTAAGCAGGCCAGAAGAGTGAAGACGCAGCTCTCTCTTCCAAACCAAACATCAGCCATCATTACAAAAGGGCTACCAAAAAAGAACAAGTGTATGCATCAAACTAAATAAAGATCCTACTACACCAAGTGTACGCATCTAACTAACTGGCTCAGTTAGACATTACTATTTCTTAAGCTGTGGAGATTGGCTGACGGCTTGAACCAGATGGGTGCCTGACGGGGGAAACTCTAGCCAGTAGGTCGAAGTCTGATACTTCCGACCCTCTCTCCTACTTTGGGCTGCAGAGCGTGGTGGCACATATCAGGGTATGGTGCATGCAGAGACGCATGGTACGCTGTGTACACACAGTTTTGCCTGATGAACGAAACCGTGCTGCCATCATGATCCTTGCCATCGGTTATCTCCTAGTTAATCGGATAATTCAGTCCGACAAACAGAGAGCATGTACCAAGGCTACTTACCAGCCTCCAGTCAAAAATTCCTGAAGGCCCAGAGAAGCTGGGATCCTGCTCAAAGACCTTGCAGTGACTGTGATTGTATTCCGCGAAACAACACGTCCGGTACGTGCGAACGATCATGAATCTTTTGCCGTCGTCTGATTGAGCCAGGAACCACCTGCAACTGCCATGCCGCTTTTCTTTGAAAGGTTCTGGGATTAGGAAGGGTAGGGACACCAGGCAGCCTACAACATCATATCAAGTTGGAGTCAAATAAAAAAGGGCTCTTGATTTAGTCAATCTTAAGAACAGCATGTTATGAGCATGAATATTTTTCAGTAAATGTTGACAGTAATATAAGCAACCCATCATGATATCATAGGAAAGTAATATACTGCTATAACAGCCGTTTGTAGCGATGACTGGAGTAGGCCAGCAATACGTCCAACGATAGAAGGAGTCGACAGCGTAAATGAAGCCCGTGTGTTCAATGGCATCAGAGAACCATGGAGGATGTATGATCCTGCGATGGACGTGCAAATTTATCCACTTACCGCAGTGACCTATCAGATAGGCGAGACTGTGGTTGAAGAACGCAATTAGCCTGAAGTCTTTAAATTTCGCAGATCTTGTGGGCACTTGGCAGATTACAACCTTGAGCAAATCAAACTTGGTATCATGTTGGCTACTGTAAGATTCCGAGTATTCTGGGCCGCGGTGCCAAAGCAGTGTAGTGTTAATCGAAGGAAGGGGGGTCAATCGCCGGGTGTAGACCTCCACGAGCATCCAGCTGCCGCGACCGTCGACGAGAACCATCCAAGACGTGTTCATGCCAACCCAGTACATACCGTTAATGTAGTTGAGGCTGACGGGGATCGGATCACAGTGAAGGGGGTTGATGCTCGCCACCCTACGATCGTTATGCTGCGTGACACGCCATTTCTGAAGATCAGGCGGCATCAGCAAGCAAGGAGCTGGCTTAAAAAGCTCTGGCCTGAGGGCTTTGAGTAAACGGTACAGCCCCGACGAGCACTCGGCGAGCGGCATGGTACTGAGATTGTCCACACGCGAAACAATGAGCTTGATTACCTCTGTGGGGAGTGAATTCCAGCCACTCTTTTGGCGGACGCTGCTCGGTTCTGCCATTGTTAGTGCTTGGGTTTCAGACGAGGGGGGAGGCGCCTTAGCGGGGATGGAAGCTTGGACAAAATTATGTGCGGACAAAGATGGAGAAGCGAATATGTGCTGCGGGAAGTGGACAGGTGATGATGACTACAGCACGCCGCTTGACTTACGAGACACATACCAGTAGCATAGGGTCATATCGATGCCAGACAACTTGTTTGATTGATCACAGTACTGGTACTCCCTATAGTACCTACTATAGTACTATGCCCTAACTTGCTTGAGTAGAGTAGTAGAGTAGGACTCTGCTCTACTACTAGCACCGGAGGAGTAGTATATTCTAATCTAAAATAGTTACAAACTTCAATGCCCGAGCGTGGAACGACTACAAACCGTGCTCAAAGACCGTGTCTACGTGGTGTTTGGACTTATATACAAAAAAATAGCAAGATGCCCGTGCATTGCACGGCACACCATCATCACCAACTCAGTTTTTTCTCTACTCCTACTCCTATAAAAGGCTCAGTTGGTGATGATGGAGGCGAGGAGGCGTGTTCAGCCGGGCGTGCAGCGGACGACGCAGCACTATTCGGTTTGTTATAAAAAACAAAGAAGAGTAGTAGAGATAGAGACATTGGGAGGAGCACGAGGTTGTGGGAGATAAGGATGAACGAGGCAAGGCCTTATCTGTAAATGTGGAGAGAGGTGCGGGTATCTTTTGTAAAATTGTCATAGTTGTCTTTCTATCCGTCAGATGTAGATCAGACGGTCTATATTACAAGATGGCAGGCATACCATCATCACCAACTCGGTTTTCTATAAGAGTAGATATAGATATAGATAGATAGAGACTAGGGAGTACTAGTAAGGACACCATCTACTGCTTCGTGTGCTACTGCGCGCCATTCGGCGGCCGCAACGTCCCCTACAGCCACTCCCTCCTGCGCTCCATTCGGCGGGCTGTTGAAATCTGGGGAGCGCACTCTCGCGACTGCTGGCAGCCACGACTTCACCGACGACAACTTCTTCCCCGACCTCGGCAACCTCTTCCTCAATGACATGGGCGACAACCTCAACGCCAACGGTGCTGCTCCCGTTGCACCGTATGTGTCTCTGTCCTTCCTGTTTGAAATCGTGGTAGAATTCATGTTTCTACTATGTATCCTACTACTATGCTAGTCCACATGATTAGTTTCATCTCTGTTATAGCCATCATGATTTATTTTGTGCTTATTCGGATTAAATCTTGTAGTAACTTGCTCATATAATCAACTGGCACAATGTCCCCTACAGCCACTCCCGTTTCATGGACGGCCTAGTCGATGCCTCCAAGGAGCCCTTCGTCCACTACTATGAGTGCCCGATGCCATTTTGTGGCTCGCCGGCGGACATGGTGCATCACCTCACGGATGCGTGCAGCGGTCACTGCTGGCCCTTGGCAGAGAACATCAAGTACAAGACGTGCTACCGATTCACCATGCCGGAGTCGCTGGAGGATCACCGCCGCCTTCTAGTCTCGGAGGAGGACGGCAGCATCTTCCTCTTGATCGTGGGCACCGGCGAGGCCCGCGCAGGCCGCCGCCCCGTCTCTATAATGTGCGTCAGGGGTGACGCCGTTGATGCTGACGCTGACACGAGGCCGATGTACGAGTGCGTGGTCAGTGTTACTACCGGGCAGCGACACCGACCTCATCGAATGGACTTGGACTCTGGGGAGCTGGGACTATCCTGCCAATGTGGACTTGGAAAACCCATGGCATCCTTTACCCGCCGACGCGGTGCACGGGCACTCCAAGGAGGTTCACCTGGACATACGCATTATCAAGTTAAATGTTGATCATTAGTCTTCGCTCAATGTAATCCACTGTCTAAGCATGTGGAGACTTCCATGCAGGATCTTTCTCTATTGGAGTATCGCACATGAATAAAAGTGAATTTTTAATACAGTACTGGTGAAAGACTTACGATGAACCATTTCTTACATCTCCTCTGCCCCCTTGCAAGTCATCCTGATTTAATCCCTCCGTCTAGATGTATAAGGGCATGGTTAATATTACTTAATAGTATAGCCAACTGTTGACTATAAGAAAGTGCCAGGTCATCTGTAGCCAACATGTATAACAATCGATACTCAAAAACTAATTCTTAAAGATCATTTCTTGCAAAGCACAATAAGTGTTATTTCTTCACAAGTTTTGGATGCAGGTTGAACAGTTGAACACTTTTGTTTGTAAAAGATACCTTTTTATCTATTTCACCCGGATGTTTGTGAGCTCTAGAGATGAGATAATATCCGAAGAAACCTATCGATACCCGTTACACATGAGATGACCCCCACATCCTTTGTCAAAATAAACAACTCCCCGATCAATGCATTTCACTCTTCGGTGCAACGCACGGGCACCTTACTACTATAGATTAGTACGACCAAAAATTGAACTAACATTATATATAGTACGATAAATACTGATGCATGTCACCTAAAATTATATCATTCAAAACTATGTTCAAATATGAATCCAACGATATAGTTTTTGTTGACATGCAGTAACATTTTGTCAGTTAAATCTTCAGTCGAATTCAATGGGGGACTAATAAACCACGACCGATGTAGTACAAGTGTAGAGGGTGGCGCTGCATGGGAGTCTCACCTCTCACCCCGCTCGTGGCGCGGCAGTAAAGCCGTCATATCACAAAACCCAACCACTCCCAGTAATAAGTGGCCTGGTAAAATAAACGGACAAGCAACCATCACATCCCTCCATCTTTTTTGCATTTCATCTCTCTGCATTTACTTTCTCCGGTTCATCTCGCACACTCGATCCCTAGCTACTACTCCTAGGACCAGTTCTTTTGGCGGCTTCCCCAGCTTTTCCCACAAGACTAGTCACAGTGGAGAGTAACAATAAGGTGCCTCACTCATTTATTTGGGCTTCTAAACTACTACTCCGTCCTGGTTTATTCCTCACCATTGTAATTTGTGCTAAATTTTGACCAAAGATTTAACTGATAAAATGTTACTCCCTCCGTCTAGGTGTGTAAGTCATCTTACGAAAACTAAATAATCCCAAAACACTTAGGCGCGGTGCATTAACTTCTACCTCATTTCTTGTTTTTTGACATATCAACCTATAAGAGATAAAGAGTGTGCATGCTTTTAATGACTTGAGATATCAAACACGACATGCAGTGGTTAGTTCATTGCATGCAATACTATTAATTAGCAAATAAACATTAACGTTTCTCGTTTTCTCCTCCTCCTTGGTCACGGTGCACAACCTAAGATGACTTACTCACCTAGACGGATGGAGTAGTGCATGTGACATGCACTAACATTTCATTAGTTAAATTTATGATCAAAATTTGACACAGATTACAATGGGGACCAATAAACCAGGACGGAGGTAGTAGTTATGGGATTACTAATCTAGAAGCCTAAAAGAACTGGCCCCTGGTACTCCTATTAGTAGTAGTACTCAAGTTGGAATTCCAATTGCACGACACAACTTGTTAGGCAACAAAATTCGATACAGGGTGTAGGAAGCGGTTTGGCAATTTGCATGCCTTTCCAACCAGTGAGATACTCCATACAAAGTACGACATAGAAATAACCACAGAGAAGGAATCTAAAAGTAAACAATCAAACGAGCATTTTTGCATTTGTTTTGCATTGAATCGTTTCACAAGCTTGACTAGTGCTGTTTTTCTACTTTTACAAAAACCACATCGTAATGTTAAAACGTGCATTTGCACATACATAAGTAATAGTAGTACTCCCTCCGTCTAGGTGTATAAGTCTTCCCTCCTTCTTGGTCACAGTGCACAACCAAAGATGACTTATTGACCTGGACGGAGGGAGTAGCACAGTCTGCAAGCATATATCGAGAGAGACGTGTAGTGCGATAGTATATAGTAAAGTTTGTGCTATATGCACATACTTGCAAAATGCGTACGAATACACAAGGTTTCCAAAATTTCTCTTTTACATACTTAATTAAGGACGCTAAAAATTCCTGAACGTTCGGGATTTATCATTTGCGTCCTAAAACTAATGAGAACGCCTTACGAAACAAAAATTATACTCCTCCTAAAAGCCACGGCGCTCGCAGAAGCACTTGCGGCGCGCCACGAGTGCCCTGGTGCACGGCCGTTTCCCAACACGCCGACACAACGCCTCTTCCTCAGCCTCGCAACTCGCGAGGTGCTGATTGACGGCTTGCTGGCGGGCGAGCGCGATCTCACCGGTGTGGTGATCCAGCGCCAATAGGTACTCCTCCTCGCTGGAAGCGTGCACCCGGTCCACGTACCGCCAAGCGTAGATGAGGCGCTTGGGCCCGACTGCACTCAGGGCGTCGGCACGGGCGTCCTCCGCCACCCTCACGGCCCTCGCATGAGCATTCTGCCAAAGCGCCAATTGCCTGACTCTCTCGGACGCGACATAGGCCTCCCAGGCAGCTTGTTGCGTGGTGCGCTTCTCTTCCTCGCCTTCGTCTCCGCCTCTATTTTTGGCGCGCTCTACTGGAGCCAAAGCCTCCCACAAGGCAACATCCATTTCTTTCCAAAACTCCTCAAGCCTGGGGGGGGCTCGGCGGGCGGCATGGCGTTCTCCTCGTAGCGGGGAGCCAATGCGTTCTCCGACGCGTGTGCTAGCGAGATTGGGAACGCCGACGTGTCCACCTCGACGCGTCGCGGCGAGGAGCGGAACACCGATGCGTCCTCCTCAACTAGTGGCGGCGAGGAACGGAACAGCGACGCGTCGCATCGCGGCGAGGAGAGGAACGCCGATGCGTCCTCCTCGACTAGTGGTGGCGAGGAACGGAACGGCGATGCGTCGCGTAGCCGTGAGGAGCGGAACACCGATGTGTCCTCCTCGACTAGTGGCGGCGAGGAACGGAAGGCAACGCGTGACTGTCCGTGCAGTGCAGCGAGGGGCTCCTAGGGCTTGGGAGGGGCGATGCCATGGTGGTCGACGTGAGAGGGATGGGGGAGATAGAGATGAACGTGAACATGAGGGGAGGAGATAGCGATGTCGTGGGAGGCGCAGTATTTATAGCGAGCAATGGCACACCTACGTAAGATATGGACTGAGCTGTACTAACTTAACTGCAGGTCCAGTTACGTCACTGACATGTGGGCCGAACCCCTGTTGGGCCCATATGCCAGTGACCCAATGCACCTGCAGTTAAGTAACAGCTACGTGGGCATATTTGTTGGAGTAAATTACGGGGGAGCGAAGGGGTGGAAATATTGCTGGTCACAACAGATTGGACGAGCGTGGGGGGAGGAGAGTCAGGCATGCATATTTTTTCACACGGGATGGAGTGGTGGGACCGCCGGAGGGAGAAGGAGAGTTTGGCAGGCATATTGTTTCCACACATGGAGAGGAAAAGATTTGGAGACGAACAGGCTTCCTGTAGGTATGGGGAACGGTGCATAATAAGTCATCTTGCATGCCGGGCTAGGTATAGTCTCAAGTCATTAAAAACATACACGCCCCACACATGTTCATATTTCAAGGTGCACTAAATTATTGCATGCGATGATTAAGGCTGGCTATAATGGTTGTATCTTAGCTGGTATCATGCACACGGGAATAGCAAACATGCTGATGTGGCAAAGAATTAAAGAAGAGAGGGGGGTTAGAGTAACTAGTGTTCTTGCATGCATTGGTAAACACATTTTTTTGTGAAGAACGACAACACTAATTGAGTAATTTTGCAGACTTCAAGAACTATTCTACTGCCTCTACTATCTTGCTAAGAGTAGGTGAAATTTTTGAATCGAGCCCTTTAAACTAGAAGGGAGGTAGTGGTACTCTAATAGCTAACCTTGTTATGATGACAAGATAGGACATGGCACGCACCTGGACGGAGGAACTAGGCTGCATTGTGCATTTAAGTTTTGTCTAAAGTCAATGTACCTCTACTTTCACCAGACTTATAGAAAAATGTATCAACATTCACAATGTCAAATCAATGTTTTTACACTCATTATAAAACGTAGTTCTTATACTCATTATAATCAGTATTGTAGATATTGATATTTTTAGTATAAATTTGGTCGTGGGATTTCATTGATGCCTGTCAAAGCGTGGAGGAAGCGGAGCTTAGGGCTTGCATTGCCGGTCTCTACATAGGTATTTCTCTTCATAATCCTGTAATTTTAGAGACTGATTGCGCTTTTGTGGTAGCGTCTCTTGCATCGGGGGACTATGACAGGTCTGCTATGCGTGACCTGAAGATGAAAGTGTTGAGCATCTCGAAGTTGATCAACAATCTTCAACTGTCAAAGATTAGCCGTTCGGCCAATAAGGTGGCACACTTAATCGCTAAGTATAGCTTCGACAATAGATTAGATGGTATTCTTGTAAATAACGTACCACCCTTTGTGGTGAATATTGTATCGAATGAGTGTACTGGTGTGGCTGGTTAATTAATATAAGGTGGTGTTCAAAAAAAAGTATAAATTTGGTCAAACACTTTGCAAACGGTTGACGGGAGTAAAAAGGACCAGAGGGAGTATCATGCATGCGGAGTAGGCAAAAAAATTGCTCAGCTGGTCGAAGTCTCAAAGGGCGCGACCGCGCGAGGGAGGCGAAGGTCGTGGGAGGCGCGCGGTTGACGGAATTAAGTGAAGTTACATCCATGCGCTGGCATGGTGTGCGAACAGGCAGAAGCTATACCGTCAGGCCTATGATATGGGTCTAGTAGACATGACATCTAGTGGGTCCCGCATAATTCTCGAGAACTCTTTGGGGGCTTGCAGCCGTTTATCCACCGGGCAAGCCAGCAACCCCACGCCGTTCGCATGCCCTACTCGTCCCCGTCTTCTACCTTACAACAGTTCGCTCCCAGTCGTCCCGTCCTTTCACATTAGTTCGCTCCCAGTTTTTGCGGGGTACAACATTTCAACTTCTCCTAAACCTCCTCCAAAATCCATGGCCTCCCAAATCTCCATGGTCGCTGCTGAGTACCAGGTTAGAGCCATCACCGGTGATCAGTTCATCGTCATCTACACACGTGGATCCACGATGGTGAAAGCATGGCTTGCTCGCTTCCTACGCATGTTCAACAATTCAACGTATGAGTGGGTCACTGGGCTAGATGTTGAGTACACCACAGTCCTGGGACGAGAGAAGGATCTAAAGGACGAAGAGAGGAAGAAGCCCGCCGTGATCCAGGTTTGCGTACATAATGTTTTCTTGGTCTACCACATATGCCATGCCGATGTTGAGTGCCAGGATTTTAAGAACTTCCTCAAGGACAAAAGAGTGAAATTCGTTACTGTAGGCTTTAAGAACGACAGGGATGTCCAGCGTCGGATAGGTCTCGTTGTAGGCCAGCCCTTCGATCTCCAAAAGGCAAGCCTGGTGTCCTCCTCTCAACCTTCAATGCTGACCCTGGCGGCAGCCATGATTGATCCTTCATACGCTAAACTGAAGAAACCTCATCACGAGTTTCATCATGCATGGGAGTCGAAGACATTAGATGAAGATCACATCCTGTACGTAGCAATGGATGCCTACCTTTGTTTAAATATCTACAAGCATTGGATGAAGAAGCAGAGCCCAGTGTCCGGTTCAAGCAAAGAAGCATCGGCGAAGAGGAAGAGGAAGAGGGACGAGGACGAAGTCGAGGACGTGGACTCGAACTCTGAGTAGGTGGCAGTGCCGTCGCTCATGCTGGTTCTACTGCAGTATCAAGCGGACTAGTTGCTTAGTTTATTTTCAAGGGTGTGTTGTGCTTAGGCCCCAGCATAACTATGTTTAGTATGTTCTTTCTTGTTATTTGAACTCTTTAGTACGTACAGTAGTACTAGTACTATGTCTTACTGATGTTCTTCTTGCAGTTGGTACTACTGCTTGTATCTTCGTGTTCCTACTGTACTTAACACATTCGTACTAGTAGTATAATTTGGGTCAGTCAATTTGTGAAACAAGTTCGACGGAGCGAAGGAAGAAGACGGCAGAAAAGGTAGAAGAAGCCCTTCTGGCCATCCATGTTGCATCAAACGGCTCACATGAGTCGACTGACCCAAATTGCTCCTTCAGATTGCAGGATCCAAGTGGCATTCAAGGTCTCGAAGGTAGATTCCGCGTCCGTACCCGGTTTGCGGGCTCGACGCGCGCGCGACCGGCTTCCACCGCGACAGCCACCATGTGAGCCTCCTCCGCGCGGGC
The DNA here is from genome assembly GCF_002162155.2 of Triticum dicoccoides. Lineage (NCBI taxonomy): Eukaryota > Viridiplantae > Streptophyta > Magnoliopsida > Poales > Poaceae > Triticum > Triticum dicoccoides. Next base: position 249,656,159 of record NC_041381.1, read on the forward strand.
CGAGACGACAATGACACGCTAGTTCCTCCTCGCCAGCATGCTGGAGCACGCGCTCGTCCTCCTTTTCGTGCGCTGCGTGCATAGACGCAGCTCCACCAGCTGCTCGCGTGCTTGGCAGCGCGGAGGCATCACGAGGAGGGACTGCAGACGACGTGAGCGGGCGAGCCTTCGACTTCATGGCACAGGGATGGCGGCAACACGGTGGTGATGGGCGAGAAATTGTTGGCCGGAGCAGGCGGGCGCCGGCATGTGCAACGGCAGCGGCAGCATATTGATGAGTGCGCGTGTGGGAGCTTACTTTAGTTTTATATAAGGTTGGTCAAACTTAAAAGAAAACTGTACTAGTACACGTAAACATTAGACTTAGGCAGCGCTTTTATTAGTTAGTACCACAGCCACGATATGGAATCCTGTGCAATCGCGTGAACCGCGGTCGCGTGGTCAATCGAACGGTGCGTCACCGTGTCGCGCTCGAAGGACATCCACCGAACCTTTTTGTGTGTGTGAAAACAATCCTCGAATATTACTCAACTTTTTTTTCCTGGGAAAGTTCTTGACGCTGCAATATTTCCATATATTTGAATTTAGCTCCAGTTCGTGTTTATTTGGATTTGGACGTTTTAGGTGCGCCCTAGTTTTTTTTAATACTGGTTTTGTGTGTGTGACTGAGAGAGAACGTGTGTATGTGTCCATATGTGTGTTGTGGCGGAAGGGCAATGTGGAGAGGGTGTGCGTGTGATACAGACATAGAGAGGTGTGAATGTGCAAATGATCATGCATGAGTGAGACATAGACAGATGCCGATACATTGTGTATACATGAGAGAACGGTCTTCTAGTTTACTTGTGTGTGTGTGTGTGTGTGTGTGTGCGCGTGTGTGTGTGTGTGAGTGAGAGAGAGAGAGAGAGAGGGAGAGAGAGAGACAAAGAGAGACAGAGAGAGAGGGAGGAGCATCCATACCACAACAACCATCTCTCTCGATTCGTCTGTCCCTCGCACGGTCGCATGCAACACATGCATCAACGCGCACATTTTGACACCCTCACCCGGCCCCTGTCCACCTCAAGGGCCGCACAATCTCTTCGTGAATACCCATTTCTCTCCTTAGGTTTGTTTTCTCTCAATATCTCTCTCTCTCTCTCTCTCACACACACAAACACATGCAGCACAACACACACACTCCCCCGAGCACACAATTCATCCCCATCCAAGGTTATACGGTGACCACTCTCGCTTGTGCTTCTTTGCACCCCAACATGCACAACACCTCAATCTTCAAAGAGGGCATCGAGCAGATCGAAGATGGCGACCACACCGCGCTAGAGAATGCGGGGTCATTTGGAAGGAGGGTGATGTGACGACGGCTGACTGACTCCTCCCCCACCCTCTCTCTCTTGCACAAAATTACCAATCCCTCTCTCCCCCGCACAAAATTGTCAATCCCTCAACCCATGAGATCCGTCCCCTCTCGTCCATGTTTTTCCAGCTCTCTCATCAAACATGTTGTCTCTTATCCTTCCACGTATACAGAATCCGGATGCACAGGCATCTCACGTATATTACATATCTCCATCTTTCTCACAGACCTAACTTCTTCCTCTCTCTTTCTCTCTCTATCTCTCTCTCTCTGTCTCGTTAGGTTTGTCTCCTACTCTCTCGTCCACATCATACAATCTTTCCCGCCCTATCTGCTCCATCTTCAAAAGCTCTCTCTGCACGTTTCATTCACACATTGGGATATGTCAAAAATGTTGCTTCTATAATGGCTGATGTAGAGTTATGGTTGTTTTTGTTGCATCCTACAAAGTAATAACTATGAAATGCATTTAGATTCTCATTTGACTGAGATAATGTGAGTTTCAGCATGTTGTGAAGTACTATAGACCTTGTATACATCTTGGGATTCGACAATGATTGTAACTGTTGCATTGTATAGACCATTACATTCGAAGTCAATAGCCTAATATATTTATTTCACAATTTCAACAAATGATTAGTTCACTACAAACTAAGAAAACAAATGTGTACTCCCTCCATTTTTATTTAAGTCCTCGTATTAGCATTGGTCAAAGTCAAGTTTTGTAAACTCTCAGAAAGCTTATAACAAAAAATATTAACATATACAATAACAAATAAATACCATTAGATTCATTATTGAATGTAATTTCACATCATACATATTTGTTATGGTAAATGTTTATATTTTTCTATAAAGTTGGTCAAACTTTAGGAAGTTTGACTTTGGTCAAACCTAATATGCAGAGTTTACTACTACTACTTGCTAGTTGCTTAGCCGAATCACTCAACACGCCACACGGGGAGTCCAGTGTCACAAAATTTTGAGGTCGGTGGGAAAATGTCCCGCGACCCTGATTCGAGCAGTGGGAAGTTACCATCATAGCCTTCGGAACAGGCCTACGGATGACGCTTGGTAGGGGGCTATTTTTGTAACTTCAGGTTCACCCTACCCAGCCAACCCCACCCCAGCACCTAGAGTAGTACACCTGAATACTCCCCATTTTCTATCCCCACTGCAAAATAGACTTCTCCACGGCACTGCAGCCTTCGTGCTCCTCCCCTTTACATCGGCACACTCGTCCAACGCAGCGCATCTGCCTCATCGATGACCTCGTACGCCGCACTGGAGCCGGTCCACCATCGTCGTCGTACACGGACCCTCTTCCCCGGCATCGTCTTCCACGGTCTCGGCTCTGCTTCCCGGAAGCTGACGCCAAGCACAGAAGTACCACCGTCATGGACAATGAACTGACTCCCGTTGCCGACCATGACTCACAGAGGCCGCCGCGACCATCGTTCTCCTCCTCGATTGGTAATGTGTGTATTGAATCACTTAGCAGTACATGTGCAGTTCCAATTTTGTTCATAGCTATCCTTCAAATTTCCTGGGTGCTATTGTTCCCGAAAAGTAATTGGTTATAGCCTCCATTGTCCAACAGAATATCAGCTTGTAATTGTGCGTCGCTCCTGTATCGCGCTGTGCTTGGGTAGGTTTTTCATCTACAACCAGTAGTGTGGCAAATGGTGGAAAGGTTTTTAGAACTAGCAAGATGCCCATGCGTTGCACGCATCAAGATGCATTTGTATGAGTAGTTTATCTTGTGGGAGAAAAGGATGAACGAGGGAAGGCCTTATTTGCAAATCTAGAGAGGGGTATGGGTATCTTTTTACAAAATTCCCATTTCTTTCCTTCTTATCTGTCAGATATAAATCAGACGTCCTATATTGCAAGAAAAAAAGCATAGAGAAAAAAAGTAGACAGTAAAGGAAGTAGAGATAAATATTAAGTATTAAATATTAAATAAATATAACAGTACAGAAGAGAGTAGTGATAGCAGAGACGTCGGGAAAGGATCGCTCGCGCGCGGGAAAAAGCGGCCGGGCATGCGCTAATTTTGGCGCGCGGCGTCCGACGCGCTTTATAAAATCCAACGCCCTCCCACCGCTCTGTTCCTTGCCACCGCTCTCTCCCCGCTCTGTGCCTCGCCACCGCTCTCTCCCCGCTCATTTTTGCCTTGCCGCCGCCGCGCCACCATGTCGCCGCGTCACCGGGAAACTTGGGGATACCGCGACATCCTCGCGCGCCCCTCCGGCGACTTCTTCGCCGATATCCGGTTCCGCGGGATGCGCCTTGGCCTCGGCAATTTTGACACCGCCAAAGAGGCCGCCCACGCGTACGATGAGGCGGCGTGGCGCCTCCGGTGGCCTCATAGAACATTGAACTTCCCCAACGTGCCGACGCGGGAGCGGGCGTAGGAGGTCGCGCCTCTGCCGCTGCTTAGCACCGACGAAGATCGTCGCGACAACAGGAGGCGGGAGCACCGTCTCGGCACCGCCGAGATGGGCGAGGAAGCCATGGTGTTGTGGCGCCAACACTTCCCGTAGGACATCATCAACGAGCGTGAGTTCTATGCGCAAAGGAGGGCGGGGAGGGCGGAGCAAGCCGCCTATCGCAAGGACAAGCGTAGGCAAAAAGCGGATGCTCAATTCAACATGAGGCCAGGAGCAGCGTCGCCCTGGGAATCCGACGACGATCGGTGTCTTCACGCCTACAGTCAGAAGTCGGAGGAGGACATCACCGAAGAGGAGTCGGACGACGAGGAGTAGTTGAATTATCTTTTTTTATCTATCTATGCTTAGAACTATCCTCTACTCTATCTACTTCTCCATATCAGCACTGTAAATGCTTTTTTAAAGTGTCGTGCATTGCAATTTTGTTGGAGATGCTCTAACATGGCAGACGAGTGCTTTAATGTTGCCCACAAGATGCGCGAGTATTACTAGTAGTGTAATTTTCTTGCCATGTCGAGATTTTAAAACCACGAGTGCGAACATGCAGAGGAGCAATGAAGACCAAACACGGGATATTCGGAACATCTTCAAGGAGTGTGGCAAGTTAAAGAGGAGCTGCACCGAACCTGTAAAACGAGCTTTGGTAAGTAACACCCTTTCAATTACTTTCGTGTAGCCTCGTGTTCTTTGATGTGTATATGTTATAGTTTCTGTTTCTCTTAAGCGTGGTGTTCTTTGATGTGTAATAAGAAGAGTCTTAATTGTCCTAATGCTTTCGTTTTTAGCTTGATGTAGGGAGTGGGTGTTCTCACCTTGTAGTCTGTTTTTATTTTTATTTTCCTTTTGAATTCACTTCTCCGAGTTCTGTTTATCTGGCTTCTACTAAATGGATCTTGGTTGCTCTGAGTATTGATCTAAAAAAGAAGTAACTTCATGTCCGGATGCAGTTCCTGCGAAGAGGGAAGTATGGTCAACCTCGAGATCATGTTTCCAAAATGAGACTGGATTACACACAAGGTGCCAGTTCCCTAATGATGCTGGATTAGACACAAGGTGCAAATTTCCAGATGATGCTGGATTACACACAAGCCAGGTGGAGTCGTCAGTTGTTCGTGTCCTCGTGGCATTAGTAAAGGCTGAAAGAAAGCGTGCAACAACCCTTAAGAATGTAGCTGAGTTCCTGAAGAAGCGAAAAGAGCAATCAGATGCTCTCTTCACCCAAGCCAAAGAAGAGATGGAAGAAGCCAGAAATAACCTAGCAGAGGCAGAGCAGGCTAGGCGTCTCCTCCTATCTAAAACTGTTGTCAATACAAAATTTCCTTCATAATAGCTAGGTTTAAATGTTTATCCAGTCAGCATGCCTATTGTGATGTCCGTGCATCTACTGATGTGGCACAAAATGTTTTTTCGGGTCATGTAATAATAGCAATTACTTTCCAAACAATAACAGACGAAGCATTGGACATGGTATAGTTCACGCGCACGCCCGACATTCCAAGTTCAACTTCCACATCAAACTCATGTTCACAGATATCTGCACATTTCATACATAATGTCCACAACCATGATTCATTTCAAAGCCAAAAAATGTGAGGAGAGTTATAAATAAAGAAAAACCTCTACTAGTTCCTGCTACCAGTGCGAGCGCAACAAGTCAAGACCATGCGTAAATTAATTTTATTTTAGTCATTTTTTGTGTTCTAAAATGCCTGCCGGCTCGCGGAAGGATGTGTTGCCGGCACACGCGCGGATTTAATGAAGGCAGGCGGGGCAGTCTTAAGCTGGTTGCACGCGGCGAGGAGGCGTGCTCAGCCGGGCCTGCAGCGAGTGCGGCCCTCTTGGACGGCGCGCCTGTTCAATGCCTGCGCTATGAGAGGTCGCGTCCGTGTCAGAGCAATCACTCCCTCCAGTCCTTTTTTGTTTGGGTATAACAAAATCTCGTTTTCCATTCACATTTTACAAGTAAAATTCGTGGACAAACTTTGACCCAAAGTACGATGGGGACTAGTAAACCAGAATGGAGGTAGTAGTTTTTTTAATCAAAGAAGGGTTTCCCCTTCCGATTTTCATTACTGAAAACCAGCATCTAAATCTAAACCATAGTATTTGCCCTAGAACTACCAGGTTCAACATCTCGCAACATAAACCCATACAACCTCCATCGCAAAAAAAACCATACAACCATACGACAAGGAGGTACGTAGTACTATGAATTCCATTTTCGCTCCATACCAATCGTTCTAAAAACTACTTACTACTTGCAACGCGCCATTGAAAATCGGAACTCTTAACCCCGCTAAAAACGATATTTTAAACGTGGCTACTCGATCCGTGGCAACTGGCGAGCCACCGCGCTCCAAGTCATTCACCTGTGGTCCCGACCATCAACTCCTACGGATCAAACTATCACGCGAGCTAACTATTCCTACAAAGGTGCTACACCATGTACCCGGTACCCGCGAATGCAGCAATCGTGCACCTAGGGTTTTAGGGTTTATTTGTTAACGTCGCCTTTACGTAAAACTCATGTGTGCGAGACAGTGAGAGGCCGAATGCGTGTGTGCGCCTCTTCTCTTCGTATATGTACTCCACTGTTTGTCTGGTGTCCAAAAAATTATAATAACTACTAGCAATGTGCCAATGCGTTGCCACACGATCAAAGTAGACTAATACATATTCACCGATTTGATAGAAAAAATTCTAGTTTTGAAATACGTATATCACTAAAAATATGTTATGTTTCACTCAAAATATATTCCTTTGGCGGTTTTGATGAGATAAGGGAGGAATGTTGTTGGTTTCAAGATTCGAGAAGTGGTATATGTCTAATTTCTACTCTTACTAGCAAGATGCCCGTGCGTTGCACGGAACATCAAGATCTTGTGGGAGAAAAGGATGAACGAGGGAATGCCTTATCTGCAAATGTGGTGAAGAGTGCGGGTAAATTGCCATATTTTCCTTCCTATCCGTCAGATATAACTCGGACGACCTACATTGCAGGATGGCAGGCCCACCATCATCACCAACTCTATTTTTTATCCCTACTCTTATAAAAAGCATTGTCGGTGATGATCGTGTGCCTGCCATCCTGCAATATAGGCCGTCCGCTCTATATCTGACGGATAGGAAGGAAACTATGGCAATTTTGCAAAAAGATACCCACAGCCCTCTCCACATTTGCAAATAAGGCCTTCTCTCGTTCATCCTTTTCCCCCACAAGATAAACTACTCATACAAGTGCATCTTGATGTTCCGTGCAACGCATGGGCATCTTGCTAGTTGTTGCAAAAAGCCCATGTGTGTGAGAGAGAGAGGGAGAGTGGAGGAGGACGGAGTGCATGTGTGACAAAGACACAAGGAGTGTGTGTGCAATAGGTATCATCTTAAAATAAGGCAATAGTGCATGTGTGCACGATCGAGAGGGCGTGTCTCAAGAAGGGAAGAAAAATCTACATAGATACAAGGAGCAGGAGAGAGACATGTATGCGATGGTGGAAGCACGAGTGTGCGGGTGTATAAACCTATCTAGAGGCTAGCTAGTCGATAAATGTTTGTGAGAGAAATACGAGTCGGGGTGCGAAAGCGAGAGTTTTATGTGTGTGTGAGAGAGATGGTAGTCGGGAAGGGGAGTGGAAGCAGGAGTTGTGTGTGTGAGAGAGAGAGAGAGGAGAAGGTAGTCGGGGTTGTCTGATCGGTAAACAAATGAATAATGTCAGTCTAGGATGGAGACGAAAAGGAGACCGCAACAAATGTTGTGTCTACAGGAGAGAGAGAGAGAGAGAGAGAGAGAGAGAGCGAGAAGTAATTTTAGTGGTATGAGTCATATGTAGAGACATATAGGGTGTGAGAGAGAATCCCATAGAGAGAAATACAAAGTGAAAGACGAGAAGAGACTGTGTGTGTGGCAGTGAAAAAGAAAGCTTAGGTACTGAGTGATACCAGAGAACAGTAGAGACGTGAGAGATAATGAAAAACGTGTAATGTATAATGATAGGGAGAGTGTGACACTTCTCAAGGGAGACGTCGAGAGACCATGTTTGCGAGGATAGGAGAAACATGAAGTGAGCATGCGGGTGAGCTGGAGAAAAGAGAGTGATAGCTACCTGAAGGAGCATGCATGCGAGAGAGATGGGCGTGAAAGGAGTGAACAAAAAACGGATTCAAATATTTGAATTCGAGATGATGATACATGTAATCCATACTCGAACCAAAGTTGATCTATCAAACATGCATACTCATATGAATTCACGCACATCTATGTTATTTAATATGTAGATATTACTGATCCATACAATTTAGTAGAACATAATTTGGTTAAAAAAATCGAATTCAACCTTAAGATTTTGAGATCGTTGTATTTGTAAATCATATTATACATATAAAGGGGCAGAATTCTTTGTTGTGCTTTTGAAAGTATATATAAAAAATGATGTATATAGAATGTAATTCCAAATGAAAATGGATCCCGCCCAAAAAAATAGAATACAAATGGGATTCGAATTGAGTTGGCACGGTAAACGTGCACTCTGCAAAATTTGAACGAAGGGGGGAAAGTCGCAGTAACCGCCCAAAACCAAAATCTGCGAGATGGAAATTACTACTGCCTATCCCTGCCACGCAAATCCTATCTACTGATTTCTATAGGTTTCGATAGGGGTAGGTTTGTAATTTCACCCAAACGTGACGTAACCGCCTCTCACCCGGATTCATACATGGTGGGTGCCAAAACATAGTGTGTCCTCGGCCGAAATTGACTCCCTCCCCGATTCATATTCATACACGGTGGGCGGCAAAAACAAACTCTCGTCGGCAATATTCGGTGTATGCGAGATTACCGTCCAATCCCCAACCGACTAATGTTGCTGTGATGTAGTAGAAATTTGAAACGGGGGATAAGTTTGTAAATTTCCTCGCATTTGAGACAAGCGCGCCCTGAATACATGGTTCGCCCCTTCCTCTCTACCTCCCTTTTCCCCATTCGTACTCCGTGGGCGCCAAAACACCCTCTCCACCCCACCCTCCTCCGTCCGCCGCCATTCGCCACCCCATCCACCGTAGTCCTCCTCCACCATGCCGGAGTTGATACCCTGACGCCGCCGTCCATTACAAGAGATCGACCTCCCTCATCCACGCCTTCGGACCGGGATCCTTGCATCCCATCCTCTCGCTTCATCCCCGCCGTCGTCCACCTTGTCGGCGCCGCTCCTACGACCGTCTCGTCCACCATGCCCCGCCGCCACCGTCTACCTTTCTAGATCTGCTTCCACGCCGCCAACAGCCATCACTACTACAGCACCGTCAAATTCTCAGCAGATCCGTACATGGCACCGCACCAGAGGCAGTACTATTTCGTATCAGCTCAACTTATTTATCGCAGCAAGAAATAGATCGCCACTGCTTTACTCTGATTTCTTGTCTTGGTTGCGAAGTTGCCTTTGTCCCGTTTGCACCTTCAGATCCACCATGGCACACTTAACACTATACTCCCAATGCTTATGGTTTTCCCCTTTTATATTCCACACTAGTTAAATCACAGTAGACTAAATTTCAAAATTGGGTCAATCGATTTTTCAGAGCTCGCTGGAGTTTGCCAGTGCGATCGAAGGGGCTCGGGTGGTTGTGGGGCCTCGCCGAACGAAGAAAACTAGACGCGGGTGGGGGTTGGGGCAGGGGTGGGGGTGGGGATGGCGGAGGAACACAGGCGGTGGGGGACGGTGGCCCGGCCGGCGACCCGTGCAGTGTTTTGTATGGGAAGAATCAAAGACGAGGAAGAAGAAGGGTTAGGAGATGTAGGATCTTCATCCAACCGCCTGAAATGGTCAAGAGACAACTGGGAGTTGCATTCTTAATGCGCTCTGGTTCATCATGTGTGGGCACTGCGCAACCAACATTTTATTATCCAAAATCTGCTTGCTCTTCTTTACCATGTTCCTCTTCCATTCTTCTTTAATATGTACTCTTTCCGTTCCTAAATACAAGTCTTTGTATAGATTCCACCATGGACTACATATGGAGCAAAATGAGTGAATCTACACTCTAAAATGTATCTGGATACATCTGTATGTGATCCATAGTGGAAATCTCTACCAAGACTTATATTTTGGAAAGGAGGGAGTATGATAGTAGTACAGTATGTTCCTTGTACTGAAGATGAGCAGGGACATTTGCAGTGTAGAGGTCTATACGGTCGGTTGTGATGGAAACTTTGAGCCTCTTTGATTCGTAGGATCTTGTAAACATAGGAATAGGATTTGTAGTGGCCTGCCCACTTGAATCCTATAAGAATAGAAAGGAAATGCGGGGAGTTGTGTCGCCTTTGAGAGTTACACTCATATTAACAGTACCGCACCTTTACTTGAAGAGAGCTGGTATCCGAAGCCTTTCTAGCTGTACCGGCAATACTAGCACATATATTCCAGCAAGTTCCACTTTGCTGATTTTACTCTGATGCTTAAGGTTTTCCCGTTATATCTACACTATGATCTGTGTAGCTGCTTTGTGTCGCACTAGCAGCAGTCCACTCTTGAAGCTAAACACTGGAATGACTTACAAAATTGTCACCAAGGCATTGAGTGCTATTTTGGATGCAATGAAACTCGTACGCTCCCCACCTGTTGATTCTTGTTCAGAATATGATCCTAATGACTATTCTAACCTCGAGGAGTCAAAGGCAGATGGCCTGTCCTGTTCACCCATCAAGGTGCCTGTTCTAATTTGGCAATGTTTTATTGATTGCGGGTATCTTGCATATGTTGTCTTGCATTTCTTCTACTTTGTTGCACCGCCATCTGCTTAGTTTACTCATCATATATGTCAAGATGCCATGCCCATCCATTATCAATACATATTCCATCTGTCAACATGCCATGTTTTTCCATGCAAATGTTGTTCTTGTGCATCAGACATCAAAAAGGAAGAGGGTGATTGCCGAACCTGAAGGAGCACCAGCAAAGTCCTTGAAAAACATGGTGGTGCCGGAGAAATCAGACAGCACCCCACTTATATTGGCTGTACAACCAGTGACACAAAACGTAGGACCGACTCCAACAGACTGTACCCATACTTCACTGGCCACACCACTAGCCCCACCAAACAGGACCTGCACTCCAGCAAAAGGTATACCGATTTCATTTGCCATAGCACCAGCTGTACCACAGAAAAATCCCACTCCAGCAAAAAGTACAGCAAGTCCACCGGACGAAGACCTATCCCAACTGCAGAGACGGCCAATTCCTGCAGATTGGAACCCCATTCCATTTATTCCCAGTTTAAAAGACAATGCTTTCAATGTTGTTAGGGACTACGTGCATATATTCCCATCATGGGAAGATTATAGTGAAGACAAACACTATTTTCACATCTTCCTGTCCAACTTACGTGTAAGTGCTATTATTCATGGTTATTATTTTCCTGTTTTCTGCTGATTGAACACATCAATGATTTACATTACATTGTTGTAACTAGGCGAGGGTCAATCTGGATAGTCTCGACGAGCAAAGCTTGCTTGTGCTTTTCAAGGAAGCATTGCAGCAGTATCGGTGTTACCTGAGGAAATCACACTTTGATGTCAAGTCTATAAAAGAATTTCCGGTGAAGTCTCCTGTGCTAAATTTAGAAGACATTGAATGGAAAAACCTTATTATGCACTGGTCTCGTTCCCAGGATGAGGTATTGTCTATGAAATCACATGACAATTTGAACTTCTACTTTTCTGCATGTGCCTTATGGATCTTTTTTGCAGGAAATCTGCTCGAAGAAGAATTCCGGTTTGAAAAGAACGTCAGGATATCGCAAATATGTTGCCCGCTGATTTGCTCTTGTTAGTACATGTTGTCTTGTATCACTGTACTTGCATACATACCTGGTTCATTATGTGATAGCAGTATGCATGATAGCTTGCTTATCAATTGTTCGCTCCAAATTATCTGATCTGTATGAATGGTTACATTAGTGTAGAATATATCCAATGCCAATGTTTTTTTAGCTCTGCATTGTTCTTGTAAGTACATGCTGTCCTTTATCAGTGTACTTATAATGACAGGTAGTTGTTCATGTACCATCACTCTGCAGCTTATTTTCCTTTGCCCTCCATTTTCTACACATCAGATCTATATTTACTCTTACCATAAGGTTGGTACTGAAGAAGTTTAGCTGTGCATTGCTCTTGGCTGTACCTTTTGCCTGTATCGCTGCACTTACATTTATAGCTACTTGGTTATGTAGCATCACTCTTCATCTTATCTTAAATAATCTCCATTTTTTCGTATATTATCACATCTATATTTACTCTTAACAAAATGTAGAATAAAGGCAATGCTTTTGAAGAAGATTCTGTGGTAAACTTCTTGAATTGCCACCCCCCCCCCATTAGCATGGACAAGGCCTTTACAGAGCATGTCTTCACCAATAATGTAAGTTTGTCCATCTCAAGCCTTCAAACTTTGTTGTATATATTTGGTTAGGCATGACTGCAACAGATTTTTTTTTTGGTGTTTGCATCAAATTTCTTGTTTAAAGTTTATTATGTAGTTCATAAACAAAAGTTTGTCCTTTCTCAATTTAAGTTTTCAGTTGTACAACCAAGTTCCTTCTTCATACCATGTAAATTAAACTATACAGAGCAAGTGATCTTCTTTTGCACTGCATGTATGCTTCTGTTCTTCATCCGTAATCCAGTGGTGTGGTGAACCTACCCACTACAGCACAATGTCATATTCTGCAATGTCCTAACTATGAACAATGTCATATCATTCTACTACTATTTAAACCGTCTCTTTATTTGCCAATCTGAAATGGTAGAAATTGACAACACACTAACAATTGATACTTATGAGTTCTTGATATGTAATCTAGTGTTGTCGTGAAGCTGCCAACTCCTTCACAATGTCATTTCCTGCCATGTCTTGACCTGAACAATACCATATTGTGTTAATGCAATTTTAAATTGTGTCACTTTATTCATTAGTAAGAAATGTGATGAATTGTCAGCACTAATACTTTTATGTGCAAAACCTGTCATATGTCTGCTTGTTTATCTTTCACAGTGAGGAAGATATAAGTGTTGAACAAGCGCAATCTCATCATCTTGCTTAGCTGCTTGCGCTGCAGCTCCCCAGCAGGGCTAACCTTTCTTGAACTCTATTGAAGTGCTGTCGGTTTTGTATATTATTTTGTCGGCATGTTAATTTGCACTGGTGGCGATCTTTGATGCCCAGTGTATGTAATCTGCTATCTGCTTGTGCTTTATTATCATAGTGGCGAAATTTGATGCTTGTGGATGTAATATGAACGTAATTTCTTTATTGTATAGTCTAGGTTTTTTTCTTATTCATGATGCTGCAGTTATTTATTGTATATATATCCTGTCTTCGTAGTAAACCGGCCAAACCGTAAAATTACGATATATAATCGGGCCGTCATGCAATCACGATGTAGGCCTGAAACGTGCCGAACAGCTCACGGGCCGGCAGCAACCCGAAATGAACCCCGGCCCATGATTGTGTGAATCAAATCACGGGCTTTTAACAGGCCAAAATTGTCTCGGTCCTTGTTTGGCCCAATCAGATATCGGCTGCGAGCAGGCCAGATGCAAACCGGGCCGTAGTTAGGCCCAACTATATGACGGTCTTTTAACAGGCCGAAATATTAAACGGGCCCTTAACAGGCTAAAACTAATATCAGGCCGAATTACTAAGTGGGCCTTTAGCAAGTGGGCCAAAAAGCATAGTGTCCAGTTGATGGGCCGAATCTGATATGGGCCATAATTGAGCCCAAAGCCTCTTAAAGGGTCGGACCTGATCTGGGCCGTAATTTGGCCCAGAACATGGTAGGCTTATAACGGGTCGGATCTCATATGGGCCACTTTTAGGTCCGGAACCTGGCAGGCCATTAATGGACCGGATCAAATATGGGCCGGCATTTGGTCCAAAACATGGCAGCCAGTTAATGGGCCGGCCTACTAGGGTCCTCAAAATCTTGTGGGCCTACAGCTGGGCCGTCCCATTAATGTCGGCGAATCCTCGTGGGCCGTTAGCTAGGCCGGCTCATTATGATCTGCAAGAATCTTGTGGGCCTTTAGCTGGGCCGGCCCATTATGGCACACAAAAATCTTGTGGGCCTTTACCTGGGCCGGCCCATTATGGCCCGCAAAATCTTGTGGGCCTTTACCTGGGCCGGCCCATTATGGCCCGCAAAATCTCGTGGGCCTTTAGCTGGGCCAGTCCATTATGGTCCGCAAAATCTTGTGGGCCTTTAGCTGGGCCGGCCCATTATGGTCCGCAAAATCTTGTGGGCCTTTAGTTGGGCCAGCCCAATTAAACTTGATGGGCCGGTCCGCGTGTCAACATATCATAGGCGCGTCTCGCCCATTGGATGAGTGACACCTGTGCCAACGCGGACCTGACACATGTCTCCTCCAGCCAATGATGATTTTACACGTGGAAAATCCCCATTGGTCGGGGCTGTTAACGGGTTATCGGATACAAAACCCGACCCGATAGCTTAATAGCGTTCCGTTACGGTGGATTCCACGTGTCGGTCACCCTTGACGAAAGCACTTTTGTGACGCGCGATTTATCGTCATGGAAGTGGACACTTCCGTGATGATAATTTTGGTAATGTCATGGAACACTTCTACGACAGCACAGGTATGACTATCTTGATTCTGTCATAAATTTGTCATGGATGTACATGCATGACAAAAAACGCGACCTACTGTGACAAACACGTATCATCACAGAAGTGTACTTTTTTTGTAGTGATTACGTGTTTCAAGTGCGGGAAGACCGGACATTATGCCACTGAATGTCCTGAAGCAAAGAATGGAAATGGCAATGGAGGTTCTGCAAAGAAGCCCAACCCCTTCACCAAAGGTCAGGTGAACCATGTTAGTGTGGAGGATATTGAGGATCAACCCGACGTAGTTGTCGGTAAGTTTTTGATTAATGCATTTATAGCACTTGTTCTTTTCGATACTGGTGCATCTCATTCATTCATATCAAGGGGATTTGTGGATAAGTATAAGTTGCCAACAGTAGCCCTTAGGTCACCTATGTTAGTAAGTTCCCCAGGAGCAGAATATATAGCTAGTAGGGGATGCTAACAGTTGCCAGTAACCATAGGTAGACATGTTTTCCCCACCGACCTGATCGTCTTGGAGTCACAAGGATTGAATGTGATACTAGGAATGGATTGGCTATCCAAGTATGAGGGAAACATCGATTGCACCAGTAAATCAATTCTTCTCACCACTCCAGAAGGAAAGAGGATCAAGTATGTGTCTAGGCATGCGCTGAGGAGGACTCAGGTAAATTCCTTATCAGGAGTTGTTTAGGAGGAAGTACTAGTGGTGAAGGATTACCCCAATGTCGGAAGAGTTACCAGGCATGCCACCGGATCGAGACATTGAGTTTTTGATTGAGTTATTGCCAGGCACCGGACCGATATAAAAGAGACCATATCGGATGCCCGCAAATGATCTAGAGGAAATTAAGAAACAGATTGAGGAGATACTAGAGAAAGGTTACATTCGACCAAGTTCATCACATTGGGGAGCCTAGTGCTTCTAGTTGAAAAGAAGGATGGATCTTTGAGGATGGTTGTTGATTATCGTGCACAGAATGAGGTGACGATCAAGAACAAATACCCTTTGTCGATGATCAATGATTTGTTTGACCAGCTCCAAGGAGCTAAAGTTTTCTCCAAGATTGATCTTCGATCAGGTTATCACCAGTTGAAGACCCGAGAGCAGGATATACCTAAGACAGCTTTTACCAAGAGGTATGGGCAATATGAGTATATAGTTATGTCATTTGGTTTGACTAATGCCCCTGCCTATTTCATGAGTATGATGAACAAGGTGTTCATGGAGTTTTTGGATAAGTTCGTCGTGGTGTTCATTGATGACATATTGGTCTACTCGAAGAATGAAGAGGAACATAAGGAACATTTGCGTTTGGTTCTCGAGAAGCTCAAGGAACATCAGTTGTACGCCAAGTTCAGCAAATGTGAGTTTTGGTTGAGGGAAGTTGGAATTAACACGTCAGATGTCCTCATGGAAGGACTTAGTCGTGGAGCCATCGCAACGGGTTAGCTTGAAGGGGTTAAACCGGACAAGGGACACGAGAGTTTATACTAGTTCGGCCCCTTCGATGAAGGTAAAAGCCTACGTCTAGTTGTGATGGGATTGATTGGGTTTCGATGACCAGGGAGCAAATACGCTTACCCGAGTCTCGAGTTGTTGTCTGTTGTCCCTGAACCACCGCCGGGTCGTCCCTTTATATACACAGGTTGACGCCCGACCGGTCTACAGAGCCCCGAGGCCGACTCATACAAAGTGTCCGGCTCGGTCTCTCCTTTCCTAACTTATATTACAAGTTACATAGTCATGGCGGTTTACCACTATGGGCCCTAATCTGCCTTTGGGCTTTGGGCCTCTAAGCTTCATTTAGTAAAGCGCCATCTTCTGGATCGTCATGGGCTTCAGCATAGTCGAGGGTGAACCGGGCCCTCCTAGCCAGTTTATACTCAGTAGCTATATCCCCAACATTAGGCCCCAGATTGATTTGAACTTGTTCATGTCAATACGTCAAAGATATCTTGTAGGCGTCCTCTTGTTCTTTCATAAACCGCCATATTGCCTTCTCCTGTAAATTTTCTAAAACCGCCGTGATGTCATCTTCTGAACATAGCAACGGTCCATCATGACCTCATCTCTGTATAAAAAGATTAAAAAGATTCCCTTCACTTAATGGTTATCCCGAAAATCGAGGCGACGGGCGCACCCATTCTGCCATTTCAGGCTCCTTGATTCTCGCGCCTGCCGTTTTATTCTTTCCTCTATAAATAAGGCCCGAGGGCCCTTCTCTCTTTTCCCCTTCTGTGCCTTCTTCTTCCTGGCGACGCCCAAGCTCTGAAGCTCCGCCGCCGTCCGCGACCCTTGAGAACTACATCGACAAAGGCCGCTGCATCAACCTGAAACGGATCAGAAACTCGTCGCACCCCTCCGCAGTAAATCTGCAGTGGTAAGTTTCCTCTTTCCTTCATCTTTAGATCTGTGTTTAGGGTCCGCGAGTTCATCTGTACAACTCTTCGTTCTTCCTCCTCAATTCTTCGTCCTTCCTTCTGCCGCGGTAGTTTTGATCCAATAGCAGTGTAGATCTCATGCGGTAGTTACTCCACATTCGTTTTTAATGCTAGAAGATCTCCCCTTTCTTCTGTAGAGTACACGACCTTCCCTGTTCTGCTTAGCGCCTTTAGAGATCACAGAAGAATTGCTTTATGTTTATGCGGTAGATCCAAATAAATTTGATCATTGTGTGAAACCTGTTTCTGTCAACACTTAGCAGAAATTTTGAATCCGGGCCCTTCTGCCTATGGGCGGTTTAACCTTTGATAGCCAATCCGCCATATATAATTAGCCGTCTCTTAAACCGCCAACTGAACCTTGCATAGTAATTTTCCGGTTTAACACTGAATTGTACACTTTAAACCGTTAAATTGTAAACTGGCATTTGTTTTTCCTTTCAGTTCCCCCCTTCCGGGATGACGAAACAATTCTCTGCTTGCAATTGGGTTCCGTCCTGGATCATGGAAACACAAATCAACGGTTATGTAACCACTGGTGCTTTAGCCTCAAAAAGGGTTCTCCACTGGCGAGTTCCGGAATCGGAATGTCCACATGAACCTCAAGAAGGAGAGGTGATTTTTTTATGCAACACTTAGACCGGGGTTTCAACCCGCCCGGATCAAAAAATTTCCAGGATGTCCTTGCAAGCTTCCAACTCCATCCGCAAGATATTGGTCCAAACTCTGTGTCCAATATATGCAACTTTCAAGTATTCTGCGAAGTTTATCTTCAAGAAGAGCCAACCGTGCAGCTGTTCTGGGACTTCTTTCATCTGAACCGCCGTACAAAATTCTCAGACGGTCCCAACACAGAGCTTGGTGGCGTTTCAATTCAGAAAAGGAAAGAAGTTGACTTTCCTCATGCAAAACATCAGAGCCATCCTAAAGAATGGAACCAGACCTGGTTTTACTGTCGGAACACTGCCCTTGATGGAGAAAATCCTTTGTCGGGTTATCGCCCTCACCGACTTAGCAACAGCCACCCATTACCTTCACGCTTAACCGCCGCAGAACGGAAGAACTTTGCACCTCAACTCACCAAGCTCCGGGCTCTGATGGCCAACGGTTTGACTGACATTGACCTTGTCTGCTGCTGGGTTTCTTGGGGCATTTTGCTTTTGAGCCGCCGCCCTGGATTGATGCATGAATATACTGGCGATGTCAAAGACCCTCAACGATATCATGAAATAGTAATGACCGATCTTGATGTTACTGAATCTGTGAAGAAATTGCTTGATGAACCGATCTCTGCATGCAGCCAAACCGGGTTGCCTCCATTTTGCGTCTCCAATAAACCGCCAACGGTAAAGTTCATCTGAATACTTTACTGATTCGCCTCTGTATTAACCATGTACTAACCTTTTCTTGTCTTAATTTCAGGCTAACAGCTCCTTTTGGAAACGGACTAAACCGGCACGGGCTCCTCGTGCAAAGACCAAGGCCACCAAGAAAGCTGGCAAGAAGAAAACCACCAAGTCTTCTGATCCGCCAGAAGATGAGGAATCAGACGCTGAGGTAGAACTTGACTCACTTGGTTCCTTTTTCATACATCTTATTGACAATGACTATTCCCAAGATGATGCTGAGGCCAGCCATGCAGAACATGTTGAGGTAATCCTTCTTTCTTCCGATTTAGATCTTGTACCGGTTCAAAGAATTCGTCGCACAGTCCAGAAAGTAAAACAATCTCACCCCCTTGCTCATTTGGATCCAAAATTTTCTTTGAAGACACAGCAAGTTGAAGAGCGTCGCACAACCCGGCATAGTGGTCAACAAATCACTTTGTCCGGTTTAGTCGATACGCCAACCCGGAAACGTCGTCCAGAGGTGACTTGTTCTCCTAAAAAACATTATCCTTTGAAAGGTTTCTTCCGATGCCCACTCAATCTGTCTGACCCGAATTACCAGGCTTCTTCCAACTCGTCTGGCGGTTCATCAACCACTCAGCTGCCTCCTCTCAAAGTCGTCGCTGGGTAAGTATACTACCCCTCACTTTGTTTCATTTACTTGTCGGTTTACCATATTCTAACCTTTGATGTTGTAGTGCCAAGGCTCGATTAAGTAAGAAAGCCAAAATCAGTGACCCTACTGTTGATGTTGATCCAGAGAAGACTCCAGAGCATCATGGCGAAGATCCTGAAGTTGCCATAGACAACTCTGCTGGGCAAAACCAAGATGCGGATGCTAACCCGCCAGAAGTTGAACCGAATGTAGAGGTTGATACTTAACATCCTCCTACCCCTCCAAGTCCAACTGTTGATCAGCGGGATTCAACTGCGGATCCGCCAAGCCCTGCTAACAAACCACCGAGCCCTGCTGCTAAAGCGCCAAGCCCCGTGAAGAATGTCAACCCATCAAGCTCAGCCAAAGATGATGAAGTTGTTGTTACAGGCACTGGGTATACCGCCCCTGGTAATCCGGTTGCTCTGTCAAAGCATACTGCCAAGGATGAATTCACTGCTGTGAGCAAGGGGAAGGGGAAGACTGACTTGTCAGCTTATGTCGATCTCTCTGCCCAAGACCTTCACTCCGGCTTCTTAAACCGGCTTTACACCAGCCGTGATTATGAAGCTGGTTTAGTAAACCTGATGAAGGAGCGCTACGAGGTAAACAGTTTGATCTTTGCCCTGTACCTTCATTGTATTGTAGCCCCCAAGGGCCGGTTTGTCTTTAGAAAGTCAAACCGGGACTTTGTATATTCCCTACAGTACTGTATGAACCTTCCTTGTGCATTTCTGATCAAACACACATTAGCCCCCAAGTGCCATGATTAAAACTTGTATTAATCCTTGGGACTTCAATAATCAGCAGAAAAATGATCCGCATTAGCCCCCAAGTGCCAAGTGTATAACTGGTTATATGCTTGGGACTTTAACAAAGATATTGACATGCTCTCTTACTGTTGCAGAGTGAGATAAACCAACAAGTCTCGCAAATTGCTGATCTTCAAGAAAATCTGAAATCCCAACAAGCAGAAAACACCAAGGCCAAGGATGAATTAAAAACCGCCTTAACCACCATGGAGCAGCTCAAAGAAAGGTTCAAGTCTAAGCAGGCCAACTGGGATACCGAAAAGGCCGGATTGCTGAAGCAGGCGGAAGACGCTGAATCAACTCTTAAACCGGTGACAGAAGAGCTTACTGGATTAAAGCGCCAAGTCAATGCCATGACCTCTGCAATATTTGGTAAGCACTGTTTGCCAAGGCTTTATGAATATTTCGCTTTGAAATTTCTCCAGTTTAACATGAACTTCTTAAACCGATATAGGTAGTCGCATTGCTCATCTGGGTTCTGATATGTGAAAGAAACTCAAGGCCGCGTATACACTGATTGAACAGCTGTATACCGGCGTCCAACGGGTTATCTGCGCCACTTCTTATGACAATGCGGCTCCAACACTGACCAAGGACATGCTGGACCGGCTATCTATGACGCCAGCGCAGATAGAAGAGTTGAAGCAATCCACTGCCTGGGCTGGCACTTTATTAGCACTAACTCGAGCCAAGGCATGGATAGTTGATCTTGATCCGGCTGATATAGCCAAGGGCTTCCCCAGTGCACAAGAAAACGGCAAAGTATTTGACAACGACGCCCTCAAACGGGTAACAAGGGAGATGCGTCCTCTGGCGAGTCAGTTGGCAGAAGAGGCTAACCTGATGGTTCACTGATCCTTCTATGACACAAACAACAAACGGGTTGAAGCTGTTATTCCTGAAGTGCAGAACCTTGTTCCACCAATCCGTAAGCATACTTATGCCCCTGATGTTGATCTGGCTGAGCTTATAAGTGAAGAGGCTGTCTTTCAGGCCTTAACTCGGATTGACTGGACCACCAATGACGTCCAGCCATTGGATGGGGAGGAGGAGGCTGAACTGACGCCAGATGACCCATCTACTTTACATCAACCCGACGATGAAGCTTAATCCGTCAATTCGGTTGATATGTCAGAAACCGTCCGTTGTGAAACAATTCCATATTTTGGGCCTCTGAGTGCCTTGTAATAGGGTAGCAAAAAATTATTTTGATCTGCTGCCATCGTGGAGGAGGAGATACTTTATGTGATCCTCCATGTCAATGTCAATTTTGGTTCAGGTATCATAATATGCAACTCCTGTGTGTGCATAAAAAGAAAAGGGTCCTGGCGGTTTACTGCCGGACGGGTCATAATGCCCAAGAAAAGGCCTGATTGATAATGAAACCATAAAAATATGAAATGATTCATACCTGTGATGTAATATCCCTGTTTAGTTGGCTGGTCAACATAGATTGTAATAAGGGTGAAAACCCAAATCTGAAATTCTTGTATAACTCCATGTACTAATGTCGTATAGTAAGTCATACCGGGTGATGATGCACACCAGATGATCAAAGCTGGTGACAGGTAGTCAATGCCAGGCCGGGTTAACAAACTCCTGTTTAAGAATAAGGTCTGTCAATGTGTAGTTGCAAACCAAGCCGGTTTAAAGAATACTGGGCTAATAAGATGATTGACCAGGCCAAGAAAATCGGTTTAACATAAAATTCAGCAAAACGCAAATAAAACCATGTAGTCGAGGCTTTTTGAGGGCTGCCAGGCCCAAATTCGAGGCTTTTTGTGGGCTGCCAGGCCGCTGAGTTGAACCATTTAACAAAGCCTTTTAAGATGGACCTCCAACTAACTAATCACCGTTTTAACTTTGACAAGTGCAGGGTCTCAATGAGAGTAACTGTCAAACGTTCGGAGGGCCGTGCCAGGATGACCTGGATAGGAGTGTCTTACTTGATGAAGGCAGGTTAACCCGGGGTTTTAGGTAAATATACCAGGCTTCCAATCCGTGGGTCGATACCCAGCTACAAGGGTCCATTCAAACTCCTTGGTATTTGACAAAAGGAGCCCCTAAGTAACGTGATGAGCTGTGCTCATTGGGTGCCTATGTTTGAGTTGTGCATAGCATCCAGACTCTCTTTGGCCCCTTGGGTGTGAAGCTCCCAAGCTATGTTGTGGCGTGATAGCCGGTTTAACAGGTAGTACTCCGCTTTGTTAGCTGAAGCCCCCATGTAACTCAAAGGATATTTGAGAAAAACAACAGAGGCCCCGCTTAGAGCAAGGATGCTGATTTATTTATTGATCATAATATATACATTGTCGAAATATGTACATAAGAAGAGCCTATGGCTCAAGTGTAATAAGGCCGGAGGAGAGCTATGTTACACGGCCGCCGGGTCTCCTCCTCGGAGTTGCGTGAGTTGTGTCGAACATCAATGAGGTAGTATGATCGGTTGTGCAGATTCTTGCTGACCACAAAGGGTCCTTCCCAAGGCGGGGATAACTTGTGCATGTCGGTCTGATCCTGGATGAGCCGGAGCACCAAGTCACCTTCTTGAAAGGTTCTTGTCCTAACCCGGCGGCTGTGATAACGTCGTAGGTCTTGTTGATAAAACGCCGATCAAGCCAGAGCCATATCCCATTTCTCATCTAACAGGTCCAGTGCCTCTTGGCGAGCTTGCTCGTTGTCCGCTTCAACATAATTAGCAACCCGGGGCGAGTCATGACGTATATCACTTGGGAGAACTGCCTCTGCCCCGTATACCATAAAGAAAGGCGTGTAACCTGTTGATCGATTGGGGGTGGTGTTGATACTCCACAACACAGAAGGTAATTCTTCCACCCAACAACCCGGCGTCCGCTTCAAGGGAATCATGAGCCGGGGTTTCAGACCCTTTAAAATTTCTTGATTAGCTCGCTCAGCTTGACCGTTGGATTGAGGGTGCGCCACAGAAGCTAGGTCAAGCCGGATGTGCTCTCTCTGACAGAAATCCTCCATCTCACCTTTCGAAAAGGTTGGTACCATTATCCGTGATGATACTGTGTGGAAAGCCAAAACGGAAGACAATCTTTTTTTAGAAATTGAACCGCCGTAGCTGCATCACACTTGCTAACAGGCTCCACTTCAACCCACTTGGTGAATTTATCAACTGCTACCAACAGGTGGGTCTTCTTGTCCTGGGAATGTTTAAAGGTTCCACCCCTATCAAGCCCCCAAGTAGCAAAAGGCCAAGTGATAGGAATCATCCGTAGTTCCTGAGCCGGAACATGAGCTCTGCGTGATTTTTTTTGACAAGCATCACATCGCTTTACCAGATCCTCCGCATCAGCTTGAGCTGTCAACCAGTAAAACCCATGACGAAAAGCTTTTGCAACCAGGGACTTTGAACCGGCATGATGACCACAATCCCCTTCATGAATTTCCCGTAGGATCTCTTGGCCTTCTTCCGGAGAAACACAATGTTGAAATACGCCTGAAACGATACAGCGGAGTAATTCGCCATTGTGAATAACCATGGACTTGGATCGCCGGACTATCTGTCGGGCTAGGACTTTATCATTTGGTAGCTCGCCCCGGTTCATATACGCCAGATATGTAACCGTCCAATCTGGTACAACGTGTAAAGCGTCCACCAACTGAACCTCCGGATCAGGAACAGTCAAATCCTCTTCTATAGGCAACTTAACAGACGGGTTATGCAAGATATCTAAAAAGGTGTTAGGAGGTACCGGTTTACGCTGAGATCCAAGCCGGCTCAAAGTGTCTGCTGCTTCGTTTTTGCGCCGATCGATATGCTCAACCTGATACCCTTTGAAATGACCCGCCACAATATCCACCTCACGCCTGTAAGCCGCCATGAGTAGATCCTTAGAATCCCAAGTACCAGAAACTTGCTGAGCCACCAGATCAGAGTCTCTGAAACAACAAACTCGACTTAAGTTCATCTCTTTGGCCACACGGAGACCATGGAGTAAAGCTTTGTACTCAGCTGCATTGTTTGTACAAGGAAACATCAAGCGGAGGACATAGCAAATTTTATCACCTCGAGGGGAAGTAAGGACAACTCCAGCCCCCGAGCCTTCCAACTGCCTGGATCCATCAAAATGAATAGTCCAGTGCGTATTATCCGGTTTATCTTCTGGTGCTTGCAACTCGGTCCAGTCATTGATAAAATCCACAAGAGCCTGAGACTTGATGGTTGTTCGAGGTACATATTTTAAACCGTGGATCAAGTTCGATTGCCCACTTTGCAACCCGGCCAGTTGCTTCCCTGTTTTGAATTATATCGCCAAAGGAGCAAAACTAACCACTGTGATTGGATGGCCTTGAAAATATTGCTTGAGTTTTCGACTGGCCATAAAAACCCCGTACACCAACTTCTGCCAATGTGGATAGCGTTGTTTTGACTCGATCATGACTTCACTGATGTAGTATATAGGTCGTTGAACCAGATATTCCTTCCCAGCTTCTTTACGCTCAACCACAATTGCCACACTGGCCGCTCGGGCATTGGCAGCCACGTATAACAGCAAAGGCTCATGATCAACTGGGGCTGCAAGAACCAGTGGTTCAACCAACTGCCGCTTTAGCTCCTCAAAAGCCGCATTGGCTGCGTCACTCCAGACGAAATCATCCGTGTTTTTCAACATCTGATACAAAGGAATTGCCTTCTCTCCCAAACGACTGATAAACCGGCTAAGGGCTGCAATCCGACCTGCTAGACGCTGAACATCATTCATACACTTCGGCTTGGCCAGGGATGTGATTGCCTTAATCTTTTCCGGATTAGCCTCAATGCCCCTGTTGGACAGAAGAAAACCGAGAAGCTTGCCTGCCGGAACACCAAAGACACATTTATCCGGATTAAGCATCATCTTGTAAACCCGAAGGTTGTCAAACGTCTCCTTGAGATCATCTATCAATGTCTCCTTCTTTCTGGATTTTACCACAATGTCATCCACATAGGCATGAACATTACGTCCAATCTGCGTGTGAAGACAATTCTGCACACAACGCCGATAAGTTGCCTGGGCACTCTTGAGCCCAAAGGGCATAGAAACATAGCAGAAGGCTCCAAAGGGAGTGATGAAGGCTGTCTTCTCCTGGTCCTTAACTGCCATCTTGATCTGATGATATCCTGAATAAGCATCCAAAAAAACTCAGGCGCTCACAACCCGCCGTCGCATCAATGATCTGATCAATACGCGAGAGAGCAAAGGGATCGGCCGGGCAAGCCTTATTCAAGTCCATGTAGTCCACACACATACGCCAAGTGCCGTTTTTCTTAAGAACAAGCACCGGATTAGCCAACCATGCAGGGTAAAACACTTCGACGATAAACCCAGCAGCCAACAGTCGGGCTACCTCTTCACCAATTGCCTTGCGTCTTTCTTCGTTAAAGCGACGAAGAAATTGCTTGACCGGTTTAAACTTGGGATCAATATTAAGAGTGTGCTCAGCGAGTTCCCTCGGTACACCTGGCATGTCAGAGGGCTTCCATGCAAAAATGTCCCGGTTCTCACGGATGAACTCGATGAGCGCGCTTTCCTATTTCGGATCCAGATTCGTGCTGATGCTGAACTGCTTGGACGAATCGCCAGGCACGAAGTCAACAAGCTTAGTCTCGTCAGCCGGTTTGAAATGTAGGGTTGGGTCATGCTCAGTGGTTGGCTTCTTCAGAGGGGTCATATCTGCCGGATCAACATTTTCCTTATAAAACTTTAGCTCCTCTGCAGCACAAACCGACTCAGAATAAGCCGCATCACCTTCCTTGCAATCCAAAGCGATTTTTCGACTTCCATGAACCGTGATAGTCCCTTTATGACCCGGCATCTTGAGCTGTAAGTAAATATAACAAGGCCTCGCCATGAATTTTGCGTAAGCCGGTCGTCCAAACATTGCGTGATACGGGCTCTGGATTCTCACCACCACAAAGGTCAATGTCTCAGACCGGGAGTCATGTTCATCACCGAACACAACTTCCAAAGCGACCTTACCTACTGGATATGCCAATTTACCTGGTACCACACCATGAAAAACAGTGTTAGATGGTTTAAGACTCTTGTCTGTCAACCCCATGCGACGTAAGGTCTCATAATACAGAATGTTGATACTGCTTCCTCCATCCATGAGTACCTTGGTGAACTTATAGCCTCCCACCTGAGGCGCCACCACCAAAGCCAGCTGACCCGGATTGTCAACCCGAGGCGGATGATCCTCCCTACTCCACACAATAGGCTGTTAGGACCACCGCAGATAACGTGGAACTGCCGGTTCAACAGTATTGACTGTCCTCTTGTGAAGCTTTTGATCACGCTTGCACAAACTAGTGGTGAATACATGATACTGCCCACCATTCAACTGCTTTGGGTGACTCTGGTAACCCGAGTGCTGCTGATTCCCTTGATTATTCTACTGGTTATTACCACCTTGGTTGTTCTGGTTGCCATGATTATTCTGAAACCTAGAATTTGAACCGCCGCCACCATGAAAACCTGGACCTGAACCGCCTGACGGACCCTGATCATACCGGAAAAGATGAGAGTTTTTGAACTCCTTCATAATGTTACAATCCTTCCAGAGATGCGTTGCGGGAGCCTCCTTGGTCCCATGCTTTGGACAGGGCTTATTCAACAAATGCTCCAGATTCATTGCCCCGCCTCACTGGGGCGGTTTACCTTTACGACGCTGAACATTAGTGTTAGCCACAAAATCTGAATCCGCTTTACGCTTACCATTATTCCCATGGCCTCCTTGGTTGTGCTGTTGTCCCTTTGCACCGCCATTCTTATTTCCCTTCTCCGGTTTCTCATTATCAGAATCGAGATCCTTGGTATTATCAGAATCGGCATACTTGACCAAGGCTGCCATGAGGGTTCCCATGTTGTTGCAATGGCGCTTGAGCCGTCCCAACTTCATCTTCAGTGACTTAAACCAGCAATTGCGCTCCAGTGTTATAATCGCTTGACCAGCGTTAATCCAGTCGGACGAGTGCAAAACTTCTGAAACCCGGCGTACCCAATGAGTTGTTGACTCGTTCTCCCCTTGAACACAAGCATCCAGATCCACAATGGACATCGGCTGTTTGCACGTGTCTTTGAAATTGGCTATAAACCGGGCCTTCATCTGATCCCATGACTCGATGGAATTAGCTGGCAGATTTTTCAACCAAGTACGGGTTGTTCCTTCCAACATCATCGTGAAGTACTTTGCACAGGACGCTTCATCTACATCCAGCATCTCCATTGCCATCTCATAACTCTCAACCCACGCCTCTGGTGGCTGATCCGCCGTGTAATTAGGTACTTTGTGTGGACCCTTGAAATCTTTGGGCAGACGCACATTACGGAGATCCGGAATGAGGCACGGCACTCCCTAGGAACTGAAGGCAAGCCCGGTGCCTCGGCCAACTGACGCTGCTGGCTGAACCGAGGCGGGTTGATAACGACCCAAAGCGGCATCCCTTCGTGCCCTGCCATGATCCACCACATCTTGAGCATTACGATGTCGCGTGCTGCTAGACACTTCCGGTTCATCCATACGCGTGCTATAGCTTGGGCTCGGACGAGGAGTTGAATGAATTCTATCCCAGCTATACGAGTAAGCCTACTGCTGTACCACGACGGTTTGAAGAAGGTCTCTCGCCCGCCGCGTTTCAATTGCTGCTATTGAATCGCCCTCCATCGGAATGGCAGCCAGGCATGACGCTGCGGCAATCATGTTATTCAGTGGGCTCGAGAAGTGACTCGATGGTGTAGACACGTATTGTGGCGGGTTATCTGTTCGTCGGGGTGGCTCTGTTATCCGTAGTTGACCCGGAGCTATCCTAGGTGCATCAATCCGGTTTGTAGCTGCCGGATTGCTCGTCCCAGCGCCTGGTGTCTGAAAGAGATTTAATCCTTCATAAACCGGCGGCAGACGAGACCGGTACTTCCTTCGCATCACATCCTCTGATGCGGTCCGATCCAGCATGAGCTGGTAATTCTGCGCCTGTATTCGCTGTGATTGTGCATCCAAAGCGGCCCGTTCTTCAGCCATCCTAGTGTCCTCAGTTGCCAGGTCCTCCTTAGCTTGTGCTATTTGGTCCTTCAGCTTCGCAACGTTCGCATTGTGCTGATCCCGCGTCTCTGGGGTGACTATCGCGGTTAACAAGGTCGCCCAGGCGTCCATCAAACCGGAGAGGACTTGCACCGATCGGCGCGCCGAGACTCCTGTCGCGGCTGCTGATCCGGTATTCATTGTTGCGGTAGATGAAGACTGCAACGTGGGCTGTGTTCCGGCCATGTAAACAGCAACCCGACTTGGCGGTTCAAGGAGATCCAGAATACTGTTGCCATCGAAATATCCTTCGAACACACCGCTATGAATCTGGTATAAGGACTCAGTTTCGCCAGTGGATGACTTGCCGTTGGAATATACGGCCATCTAGCCTTCAGACACTGGTTCAGATCCGATCCCATGGACACATCCTACGAACGCATGCTTCACGGCGGGCTTAACCCGGGCTGGACTCGCACACTGAGCCGTCTCGACGAGGTCGGTGCACATGTCCGGCTTAGGGCCCGGTTCGCCGACCTTGCCGATGAAGACATGAATTCTGCTGAAGGGGACCCGGTGCCCGTACTCGATCGAGCCAGCCTCGGGGCCCCATCCTTCATCGTCGATGTAGAGCTTGTCGCGACGACTTTTGGTCATCCGGCCGATCACGTATCCCTTAAGTCCTTCAGAGCAGCCCTTCAAGAACTCGACACCATCGTGCGATAGCCCCACGGTGGGCGCCAACTGTCGTAGAATTAACACGTCAGATGTCCTCATGAAAGGACTTAGTCGTGGAGCCATCGCAACGGGTTAGCTTGACGGGGTTAAACCGGACAAGGGACACGAGAGTTTATACTAGTTAGGCCCCTTGGATGAAGGTAAAAGCCTACGTCTAGTTGTGATGCGATTGATTGGGTTTCGATGACCAGGGAGCAAATACGCTTGCCTAAGTCTCGAGTTGTTGTCTGTTGTCCCTAAACCGCCGCCTGGTCGTCCCTTTATATACACAGGTTGACGCCAGGCCGGTCTACAGAGCCCCGAGGCCAACTCATACAAAGTGTCCGGCTTGGTCTCTCCTTTCCTAACTTATATTACAAGTTACATAGTCATGGCGGTTTACCACTATGGGCCCTAATCCGCCTTTGGGCTTCGGACCTCTAAGCTTCATTTAGTAAAGTGCCATCTTCTGGATCGTCATGGGCTTCAGCATAGTCGAGGGTGAACCGGGCCCTCCTGACCGGTTTATACTCAGTAGCTATATCCCCAACAGACACAAGTTTAAATGGACTGAGGATTGTGAGGCCAGTTGTCAGGAGTTGAAGAAATGTTTGGTTACAGCCCCAGTACTGATTCTCCCAGATATACGCAAGGATTTCCAAGTATATTGCGAGGCTTCACGTCGAGGACTTGGAGGAGTGCTTATGTAGGATGGAAGAGTTGTTTCATATGCCTCACGACAACTTCGACCTCATGAGTTGAATTATGCTACGCATGATTTGGAGCTAGTAGCCATAGTGCATGCGCTCAAGACATGGATACACTTTCTCATCGTAAACCGTTCTGATGTATACACGGATTACAAGAGTTTGAAGTACATCTTCACACAGAAGGCGTTGAACCTCACGCAAAGGAGATGGTTGGAGCTCATAAAAGATTATGACATGAGATTGCATTATCATCAAGGAAAGGCCAATGTCATAGCATATGCGTTGAGCCGCAAGAGTTATGTTAACACACTCATAACCGGAGGATTACCTAAGGAGTTAGCAGACGATCTTCGAGAGCTATGCTTGGAGATAGTTCCGAGAGGTTATGTTGAGCATTGGAAATTCAGTCCACTTTGTTGGGTAAGATCAGAGAAGCCCAGAAAAAGGACAAGGAAATTGCCGAGATAAAGGAAAGGATGAGCAGAGGCAAGGCTAAAGGATTTCGTGAGGATGAGCACGACACTTTATGATTTGAGGATCGTATATATGTGCCTATTGATCCTGAGATCAGGAAGTTGATTCTTTAGGAGGCTCATGATTCGCCTTACTCGATTCACCCATGCAACACCAAGATGTATCTGGACTTGAAGGAAAGTTTATAGTGGATAGGAATGAAGAAGGAATTGCCGAGTATGTAGCAGTATGTCAGAGAGTTAAGGCAGAGCATCAAAAACTAGCAGGATTGCTATAGCCGTTGCCGACACCCGAATGGAAGTGGGATAAACTTGACATGGATTTTATCACTGGATTACCCAGGACTCGTTCAGGCTATGACTCTATCTGGGTTGTAGTTGATCGTTTGACAAAAGTAGCCCATTTCATCCTGGTGAAGACCACTTATACGAGTGCTAAGTTGACGAAGATATACATGACCAGGATCGTATGTCTGCATGGAGTTCCGAGGACCATTGTATCAGATAGAGGAACAAAGTTTACTTCAAAATTTTGGAATCAGTTGCACGAAACTTTGGGTACCAGGCTAGAGTTCAGTACAACCTTTCATCCACAGACAGATGGACAGATCAAGAGAGTCAATCAGATTCTGGAGGACATGTTGAGAGCTTGTGCGCTGGATTATGGATCTAGTTGGGATGACAATTTGCCATATGCAGAGTTCTCCTATAACAACATTTATCAAGCTAGTTTGAAGATGGCCCCTTTTGAAGCTTTGTACGGAAGGAGGTGCAGGACACCGTTCTCGTGGTATGAAGTTGGAGATCGATAGTTGTTCGGACCAGACTTAATCAGAGATTCTAAGGAGAAGGTTAAGTTGATTCGAGATAGACTCAAGGTAGCCCAGTCCAGCCAGAAGAGTTATGCAGATACTAAACGCAAGGAGATAGTCTACGAAGTCGGAGACAGAGCATATCTTCATGTGTCCCCAATTCGAGGAGTTAAATGTTTTGGAGTCAAGGGAAAGCTAGCACCACATTTTGTGGGACCATACAGAGTTTTGAAACGCATGGGAGAAGTTGCCTACAAGTTGGATTTGCCCTAAGGATTGTCAGGAGTTCATGATGTGTTTCACATTTCCCAGTTGAAGAAGTGCCATGCTGAGATGGCCGACATTCCCCTGAGAGATACAGTGCCACTGGAAACAATTCAGTTGGATAGTGATCTGACCTATGAAGAGAAGCCAGTCAAGATTCTCGAGTTTTCAAGCCGAGTTACTCACAGCAAGGTTATCAAGTTTTGCAAAGTTTAGTGGAGCCACCATACCGAGGAGGAAGCCACCTGGGACCGAGAAGAAGATCTCCGCAAGGACCACCCAAACCTTTTTGCTGACCAACCCGAATCTCGAGGGCGAGATTCATCTTAAGGAGGGTAGGTTTGTAACATCCCAATTTTCAATTTGGATGTTATACATAGATCATCATATGCATATCATATTTTATTGCATTTTGGTTGTGATCCTAGAAATCTTAAGCAACTCAAGGACCCAAGGAGAGAGTTGGAGGTTTCACAAAATTTTCATATTTGAATTTATTTCAAATTTGAAAAAAAGGATTAGTTTGATTTTCAATATTTTCTTACCAATTATTTCCAACAATAAAAAAATAAATGAGAGAAGATAATATGACTTCTTCAACAGAAGAGAAATATTGGAAAAGAAATGTTGAAATCAAATTATTATTTTATTTGTATTTTATTGGCTATTTTATTTGAATTAGAGAAAAACTTCCATTTTCAAAAAAATTGCATTTAGTCCAGAAAAATGTTCATCTTGTTCCAAATATTAGGTTTAGACTGTGAAAATTGTTTCTGGGATTTTTAGATTTTTTATATTTTATTAGAATATTTCTTCGCGGCGAAATTATTTATAAAAAATCGGACCAAACTGGGCCGAAGGCCCAGCCGGCCCAGCTCGCGCGCCACCGCCTCTGCCGCCCGTGTGGGCGCCGGACTCCGGCGAGGAGGAGTCCGGGTCGGACGCCGTCGCCCCCTGCCCAAGTCACGACCCTCGGGGCCCCTTTATAAGCAGGCCGCTGCCGCCGCCCTCTTCCTCCACCTCGTCCGCACCCCGCCCTGCAGTCGAGCGCCGCCGCCGCACTGCAGCCACGCTGCTGCCGCCCACTGCCGCCGCTCCGCGCACCGACGCCTCGGTCTTTTCGTTTTTTTTGTTTGTTCGGTTTAAGTTAGATCGGTTTTTCATTTTTGTTTTAGTTTAATTAGTAGCATTCACCCATTAGATCGTTTTAACGAATGAATTCATTTTTTAGGTTCTGTTAGCGGACGTTCGTCCATAGATTTTTCTTATTAGTTTTATTTTCGGCCAGGGACCTATCCATGAATAGTTTTCTCATGATTTAGCCCCTGATCTTAAAACTAGCGTAACTTTTTGCTCGTTTATCCAAATTAGATGAAACCAATGCCTAAATCTTCGTAACGATCTCTTATTTCCAGTAAACCAACTTGAACATAATTTTGACAATTTAAAATTTGAGTTTAGTTCAGATTAGTAAACGATCTTGTTTCGTTTGTATCTTGAGTTTCGTAACTCCGTTTGAGTTGTTTCTTTTTGCAAATCGTAGCTAATCACATATACCTACTGTTAAGATCTAATCCACATGAAAATAATGCTGTTAGGTTTTCTTTTCTATTTAGTTTAGACGTTTGCTTGTTTCGAGTTTTATTTGGATCTTTTCTCGATTTCTCTTTGTTTCGTTTGAGTGATTGCTTATGTATGCTACTGTTTGTCTATGCTAGATTACCCGGAGTGTGAAGCTTGTTACTACGAATCTCTAGAGTTTGCAGATCGTCAGCAAGGCAAGTTACACTTTCATCATACTCTTCTATACCCACTTTTTACTATGCATTAGTTCTACCCCTCAAATATTTGCATGAGTAGGATTGGGAACATGTGGTTTGGTTGTAGTAGTTGAGGTAGGAGCCTAATACCTTTGATCACCCCGGGAATATACGTTATGCTCTATTATTGCTTAGCCATGCTCGTAGACGGGGTTAGATCGTGATTCGCATGGAAGTTATGAGAGTTATTAATCTTGGATAACAGTAAGGTGGCAACTTTAATACACATCAGGGTCGATTGGTTGGGGCACCTGGAGAATCCAGTGCTTGTCCATTTGGGAAATCCTAGAGTACCCATGTGATTTTTCCTCGGTTCGCCACCCAGTGCTTGTCAAAGGAATCGGGGACATGACTAACCAGTGCTTGTCAAAGGAATCATATGATATTTCATGCCTAGAAACTTCCGTTTGCAGCCACAAGCCATTATGGGCTAGGGCATAGTTGAGTAAGTTGTATGAGCTCTCGAAGAGGTGTACTAGCAGACGTAGGGGAAAGTAGGTGTAGCGGTCCGCCCGGAGTAGAGAGTTAATGCTTCAAAAAGACTATGTCGCGATCTTCCGATCATGGATGCGGTCGAGTCTTGTGGCGAAAACTGTGCAACCTCTGCAGAGTGTATAAACTAATCATGGTTAGTCGTGTCCCCGATTATGGATATCTTGAGTATCTGGAATTGGATATTATTGTTGATCTCATCACTCTTTAATTAATTGAATTGGGTTTAGTGATGATACTCGTTTAATTGAGATTTGAGTTGGAGGAACCTTCTCAAATATTGGTACAACTTGGGAGTAGTTTAAATAAATTTATTCCTTTGTTGTAGGGAAAAACTAGCTTTATGCAAAATCATAAACTTAGAGCCTCCACCAGCCAAATATTGCATGTAGCCAAATATTGCATGTAGATGTAGTTCTTGCATTCATTGCTTTATAGTGTAACTCTGCCAGCATATTCAATGTGCTAACCTACACGGCTGCAACGTCTCATGTTGCAGACTACTCAAACGATGAATAAGGTGTGATAGGTCATTGTCATGCACTCAGCTATGCCGTTGGAGTTGATGGACCCATTTACCTTCGAAGCTTCCGCAATTATTTAGTTTAGATGGCCGTCAGCCATATTATTTTTGTGCAATCATACTCTTTATGAGGACTCGATTTAATAAGTGTGTGATTGAACTCTGTTATAATTCCTCGAGTACTGTGTGTGTCAGCATTACCAATGCAGGGATGACACTTAAGCACGGAGACTTCGGTCCATTGGGATCGTGGTCGCTACAATTACAAATCAAAGTCCTTTCCATGATTTAAGCTCATCTTCTAAAAGGGAAATAAGGGCAAGGATAGATTTTCTAAGACCAGTTTTGGAGGATTTGATGACAAAAGAATTGCATACCGAAGATGGCAATACCTAGATCTATTCGTGTTTTTATGCCTAGCTAGGGGCGTTAAACCATAGCGCTTGTTGGGAGGCAACCCAATTTTATTTTTGTTCTTTACTTTTTGCTCATGTTTAGTAATAAATAATTCATATAGCCTCTGGATATATGTGGTTTTATGTTTTAGCTAGTGTTTGTGCCAAGTTAAACCTTTAGGATAGCTTACGGTGAGAGTTGTGTTGATCCTGCTGAAAATCAGAAACTTTTGTGCTTAGTAAATTAGTTTTGAAAATTCACAGAAATGTGCTTTTGATCTTATTTTTTTCTTTGTATTGGTACACAAATTTCTCAGCTTTTCCTAATTTGGTAGAATTTCTAGAATTACATAAGTATTCGAGAGTTACAGATTACTACGGACTGTTCTGTTTTTCGCGTGTTGTTTGCTTATTTTGATGAATCTATGAGTAGTATCGGGGGGTATGAACCATGGAGAAGTTGGAATACAGTATATATTACACCAATATAAATAAAGAATGAGTTCACAACAGTACCTTAAAGTGGTGATTTATTTTCTTATACTAGCGGAGCTCATGAGATTTTCAGTCGAGTTTTGTGTTGTGAAGTTTTCAAGTTTTGGGTAAGGATTTGATGGATTATGGAATAAGGAGTGGCAAGATCCTAAGCTTGGGAATGACCAAGGCACCCCAAGCTAAAATTCAAGGACAACCAAAAGCCTAAGCTTGGGGATGCCCCAGAAGGCATCCCCTCTTTCGTCTTCATCTATCGGTAACTTTACTTGAGGCTATATTTTTATTCACCACATGATATGTGTTTTGCTTGGAGCGTCTTGTATTATTTAAGTCTATGCTTTTTAGTTTACCACAATCATCCTTGCTATACACACCTTTTGGGAGATACACGCATGAATCATGATTTATTAGAATACTCTATGTGCTTCACTTATATCTTTTGAGCTAGACAATATTGCTCTAGTGTTTCACTTATATCTTTTTAGAGCACGGCGGTGGTTTTATTTTATAGAAATTCTTGAACTCTCATGCTTAACTTATATTAGTTTGAGAGTCTTTTTATGACAGCATGGTAGTTTGCTTTGGTTATAAAATTAGTCCTAATATGATGGGCATCCAAGATGGGTATAATAAACACTTCCATATAAAGTGCATTGAATACTATGAGAAGTTTGATTCTTTATGATTGTTTTGGGATATGAAGATGGTGATATTAAAGTCATGCTAGTAGAGTAGTTGTGAATTTGAGAGATACTTGTGTTAAAGTTTGTGATTCTCGTAGCATGCACGTATGGTGAACCGTTATGTGATGAAGTTGGAGCATGATTTATTTTTTGATTGTCTTCCTTATGAGTGGCGGGCGGGGACGAGCGATGGTCTTCTCCTACCAATATATCCCCCTAGGAGCATGCGCGTAGTACTTAGTTTCTATAACTAATAGATTTTTGCAATAAGTATATGACTTCTTTATGACTAATGTTGAGTCCATGGATTATACGCACTCTCACCCTTCCACCATTGCTAGCCTCTCTTGTTTCGCGCAATTTTCGCCGATACCATACACCCACGATATACCTTCCTCAAAACAGCCACCATACCTACCTATTATGGCATTTCCATAGCCATTCTGAGATATATTGCCATGCAACTTTCCACCGTTCCGTTTATTATGACACGCTCCATCATTGTCATATTGCTTTGCGTGATCATGGAGTTGACATCGTATTTGTGGCAAAGCCACCATTCATAATTTTTTCATACATGTCACTCTTGAATCATTGCACATCCGGTACTCCGCCGGAGGTATTCATATAGAGTCATATTTTGTTCTAAGCATTGCATTGTAATTTTTGAGTTGTAAGTAAATAAAAGTGTGTTGATCTTCATTATTAGAACATTGTCCCATGTGACGAAAGGATGATGGAAACTATGATTCCCCCACAAGTTGGGATGAGACTCCTAATGAAAAAAAGAAAGAAAAAAGAAAAAAAGAGGCCATAAAAAAAGAGAAGGCCCAAATAGAAAAAGAGAAAAAGAGAGAAGGGGTAATGTTACTATCCTTTTTCCACACTTGTGCTTCAAAGTATCACCATGATCTTCATGATAGAGAGTCTCCTATGTTGTCACTTTCATATACTAGTGGGAATTTTCATTATAGAACTTGGCTTGTATATTCCAATGATGGGCTTCCTCAAAATGCCCTAGGTCTTCATGAGCAAGCAAGTTGGATGCACACCCACTTAGTTTCTTTTTGAGCTTTCATACACTTATAGCTCTAGTGCATCTGTTGCATGCCAATCCCTACTCACTCACATTGATATATATTGATGGGCATCTCCATAGCCCGTTGATACGCCTAGTTCATGTGAGACTATCTTCTCCTTTTTGTCTTCTCCACAACCACCCTTCTATTCCACCTATAGTGCTATGTCCATGGCTCACGCTCATGTATTGCGTGAAGATTGAAAAAGTTTGAGAACATCAAAAGTATGAAACAATTGCTTGTCTTGTCATTGGGGTTGTGCATGATTTAAATATTTTGTGTGATGAAGATAGAGCATAGACAGACTATATGATTTTGTAGGGATATCTTTCTTTGGTCATGTTATCTTGAGAAGACATGATTGCTTTGTTAGTATGCTTGAAGTTATTATTTTTTATGTCAATATTAAACTTTTGTCTTGAATCTTTCGGATCTGAACATTCATGCCATAATAAAGAAAATTACATGGATAAATATGTTAGGTAGCATTCCACATCAAAAATTTTGTTTTTATCATTTACCTACTCGAGGACGAGCAGGAATTAAGCTTGGGGATGCTTGATACATCTCCAATGTATCTATAATTTTTGATTGTTCCATGCTATTATATTATCTGTTTTGGATGTTTAATGGGCATTAATATGCTATTTTATGTTATTTTTTGGACTAACCTATTAACTGAGGGCCTAGTGCCGGTTTTTATTTTTTGCCTATTTTAGAGTTTTGCAGAAAAGGAATACCAAACGGAGTCCAAACGGAATGAAACCTTCGCGATGATCTTTCTTCGACTGAAAGCAAACTAGAAGACTTGGAGAAGAAGTCCGAGACGCAACAAGGCGGACACGAGGCAGGAGGGCGCGCCTAGGGGGGTAGGGCACGCCTCCCACCCTCGTGGGCCCCTTGTAGCTCCCCTGACCTAGTTCCTTCGCCTATATATACTCTTATACCCTGAAAACATCCAGGAGAGCCACGAAACCACTTTTCCACCGCCGCAACCTTCTGTACCCGTGAGATCCCATCTAGGGAACTTTTCTGGCATCCTGCGGGAGGGAGATTTGATCATGGAGGGCTTCTACATCAACACCATTACCTATCCGATGAAGCGTGAGTAGTTTACCATAGACCTTCGGGTCCATAGTTATTAGCTAGTTGGCTTCTTCTCTCTCTTTGATTCTCAATACCATGTTCTCCTCGATGTTCTTCGAGATCTATTCGATGTAATACTCTTTTGTGTTGTGTTTTCCGAGATCCAATGAATTGTGGATTTATGATCAAGATTATCTATGAATATTATTTGGTTCTTCTCTGAATTCTTATATGTATGATTTGATATCTTTGCAAGTCTGTTCAAATTATCGATTTAGTTTGGCCTACTAGATTGATCTTTCTTGCAACGGGGGAAGTGCTTAGCTTTGGGTTCAATCTTAAAGTGTCCTTTCCCAGTGAAAGTAGGGGCAGCAAGGCACGTATTGTATTGTTGCCATCGAGGATAACAAGATGGGGTTTTCATCATATTGCTTGAGTTAATTCCTCTACATCATGTCATCTTTCTTAATGCGTTACTCCGTTATTTATGAACTTAATACTCTAGATGCATGCTGGATAGCGGTCGATGTGTGGAGTAATAGTAGTAGATGCAGGCAGGAGTCGGTCTACTTGACACGGAGGTGATGCCTATGGTCATGATCATTGCCTTAGATATCATCATAACTATGCGCTTTTCTATCAATTGCTCGGCAGTAATTTGTTCACCCACTGTAATATTTGCTATCTTGAGAGAAGCCACTAGTGAAACCTATGGCCCCCGGGTCTCTTTTCCATTATATTGACTCTCTTTTCCACATTATTTAATCTCGTTTACATCTTGCTAGTTTCCGATCTATTATTTTGCAATCTTTACTTTCCAATCTATAAACCAAAAATACCAAAAATATTTACTTTACCATTTATCTATCTCTATCAGTTCTCACTTTTGCAAGTGACCGTGAAGAGATTGACAACCCCTTTATCATGT
The DNA here is from genome assembly GCF_002162155.2 of Triticum dicoccoides. Taxonomy (NCBI): domain Eukaryota; kingdom Viridiplantae; phylum Streptophyta; class Magnoliopsida; order Poales; family Poaceae; genus Triticum; species Triticum dicoccoides. Next base: position 249,694,415 of record NC_041381.1, read on the forward strand.
TGGGTGCAAGTTGTTGATTGTTTGTGTAGGTATTCAGTGACTTGTGTGTTGTCTCCTACTGGATTGATACCTTGGTTCTCAAAACTGAGGGAAATACTTATGCTACTTTGCTGCATCACCCTTTCAATGCAAGCTCAATAGGTAGCAAGGATCAACTTAAGACACTCCAAGAGGACAAGACATCGGACACCTGATAACCACTTCAGAATAAAGAGGATTTCACTATGTATTGGAAGAATTAAGTTACAACAGGAAGACTCCGAAGACTTGAAGACGTTGAAGACTCTGAATATTTATTTGACCTTTATAAGACCAAACCCATGTTATACACTTACGTTAGTTGCAACAATTTGTGAGTTGTCATTTGTTTGATGTTTTTCCGACAACCACAAAATAAAACTCGTTTCTTCAAAACTTTTGTTTGTATTGTGTGTATATCCCTCCATTCTTCTCTCATATCTCATCCCAAAACCTTTGTACCCCATAGGTGATGAAGGAAGATGGACTGGTATTCTTTGGACCAATGCCTCAGTTATAGGCAGAGCTATGGATTCAAAACATGGAGAATCACTTCGGGAAAAATTGGATTGCAAGGAAGTATGAGGTTCAATATGCTCTTCAGTATTTTACCGAGAGTGCTACAACCTGGTGGAAAATGCATCAAGCCATACAAGGATGTAATGGAGCAAGAACTTGGGAGGAATTCAAGAACGACTCTGATGAGATCATGCCGCATCCGGAAGCATTGTGATAACCGATGAAGAAACCTTGTGCGTGCACGATTTGTGGAGACATAGGACACACCAATGAAGACGACAAGGATGGATGCCATCATTGTGAGGAGAATCACCCAGCCGAAGAATGCCCCACTAGGCAGATGACTTATTTCTTGTGTGAAGGGACTACGCACTACCATGCTCAGTGTCATATTTTCCCCAAGGTACAAGAAGTTACAAAGCAATAGAAAGAAGCCCGCAGGGAAAGTTTAGAAGAACCTGTGATGAAGGAAGTTGTTGGAGACCCTGAAGAAGGCCTAATAAAATTTTACTCCAACACTTGCTATGAAGGAAATATGCCCTAGGGGCAATAATAAAGTTGTTATTTATATTTCCTTATATAATGATAAATGTTTATTATTCATGCTATAATTGTATTAACCGGAAAGTACATATGTGAATACATAGACAAAACAAAGTGTCCCTAGTATGCCTCTAATTGACTAGCTCGTTAATCAAAGATGGTTATGTGTCCTGACCATAGACATGTGTTGTCATTTGATGAACGTGATTACATCATTAGAGAATGATGTGATGGAAAAGATCCATCCGTTAGCTCAGCATAATGATCGTTAAGTTTTATAGCTATTGCTTTCTTCATGACTTGTACATCTTCCTCTCACTATGAGATTATGCAACTCCCAAATACCGGAAGAACACCTTGTGTGCTATCAAACGTCACAACGTAACTAGGTGATTATAAAGATGCTCTACAGGTGTCTCCGAAGGTGTTTGTTGGGTTGGCATAGATCGAGAATAGGATTTGTCACTCAGTGTATCAGAGAGGTATCTCTGGACCCTTCGGTAATGCTCATCACTATAAGCCTTGCAAGCAATGTGACTAATGAGTTAGTTGTGGGATGAAGCAATATGGAAAGAGTAAAGAGACTTGCCGGTAACGAGATTGAACTAGGTATGATGATACCGACGATCGAATCTCGGGCAAGTAACATACCGATGACAAAGGGAACAACGTATGTTGTTGTGCGGTTTGACCGATAAAGATCTTCGTAGAATATGTAGGAGCCAATATAAGCATCTAGGTTCCTCTATTGGTTTTTGATCGGAGATGTGTCTCGATCATGTCTACATAGTTCTCGAACCCGTAGGGTCCGCACGCTTAACGTTCGATGATGATTTGTATTATGAGTTATGTGTTTTCATGACCGAAGTTTGTTTGGAGTCCCGGATGAGATCACAGACATGACGAGGAGTCTCGAAATGGTCGAGAGGTAAAGATTGATATATTGAAAGGTTATATTCGGACACTGGAATAGTTTCGGAGAGGTTCAGACATTTTTCAAAGTACCGGGAGGTTACCGGAACCCCCCGGGAAAGTTAATGGGCCTACATGGGCCTTAGTGGAGAAAGGAGGCAGCGGCCAGGAGATGGCGTGTGACCCCCCCCCCCCAGCCCAGTTCGAATCGGACAAGGGGTGTGGGTGAGGCTCCTCTTTTTCTTCTCCTCTCCACTTCTTTCCCCCTTTCCCGCTTCGGAAAAGGAAGGGGGAATCCTACTAGGACTAGGGAGTCCTAGTTGGACTCCCCCCTTGGCGCGCTCCCTCTAGGCCAGCCGCCCCCTCCTCACCTCCTTTATATACGTGGGTAGGGGGCACCCCAAAGAATCATCAATTTTTCTCTTTGCCGTGTGCGGTGCCCCCTCCACAGTTTACTCCTCCGATCATAACGTCGTAGTGCTCAGGCAAAGCCCTGCGCGGATCACATCATCAACACCGTCACCACACCGTCGTGCTGACGAAACTATCCCTCGACCCTCTATTAGATCAAGAATTCAAGGGACGTCATCGAGCTGAACTTGTGCTGAACACAGAGGTGCCGTACGCTCAGTACTTGGATCAGTTGGATCGTGAAGACGTTCGACTACATTAACCGCGTTAACTAACACTTCCGCTTTTGGTCTACGAGGGTACGTGGACACACTCTCCCCTCTCATTGCTATGCATCTCCTAGATAGATCTTGCATGATCGTAGGATTTTTTTTGAAATTGCATGCTACGTTTCCCAACAATGGTATCCGAGCCAGGTCTATGGGTAGATGATATGCACGAGATCAACATAGAGATGTTCATCATTGAAAACCACTCCATGTCACGTGATGATCAGACATGGTTTAGTTGATTCGGATCACGTGATCATTTACATGACTAGAGGGATTTCTATCTAATTGGGAGTTCTTTAGTAATATGATTAGTTGAACTTTAATTTATCATGAACTTAGTCCTGATAGTTTTTTGCACATCTATGTTGTTGTAGATCAATGGCCCGTGCTACCATTCCCTTGAATATTAATGCGTTCCAAGAGAAAGCTAAGTTCAAAGATGATGGTAGCAATTACACGGACTGGGTCCGTAACTTGAGGATTATCCTCATTGCTGCACAGAAGAATTATGTCTTGGAAACACCGCTAGGTGTACCACCAGCCCCAGCAACTGTAGACATTGTGAATGCCTGGTAGTCATGTGTTGATGACTACTCGATAGTTCAGTGTGCCATGCTTTACGGCTTAGAATCGGGAGTTGAAAAACATTTTGAACGTCATGGAGCATATGAGATGTTCCAAGAGTTGAAGTTAATATTTCAAGCAAATGCCCGAGTTGAGAGATATAAAGTCTCCAACAATTTCTATAGCTGCAAGATGGAGGAGAATAGTTCTGTCAGTGAACACATACTCAGAATGTATGGGTACCATAACCACTTTGACTCAGCTGGCAGTTAATCTTCCTAATTATAGTGTCATTGACAGAGTTCTTCAATCACTGCCACCAAGCTATAAGGGCTTCGTTATGAACTATAATATGCAAGGGATGGAAAAGACAATTCCCGAGCTCTTCGCAATGCTATAGGCTGCGGAGGTAGAAATCAAGAAGGAGCATCAAGTGTTGATGGTTAACAAGACCACTAGTTTCAAGAAAAAGGGCAAAGGGAAGAAGGGGAACTTCAACAAGAATAGCAAGCAAGTTGTTACTCCCAGCAAGAAGCCCAAGTCTGGACCTAAGCCTGAAACTGAGTGCTTCTGCTGCAAAGGGACTGGTCACTGGAAGCGGAACTGCCCCAAGTATTTGGAGGATAAGAAGGATGGCAAAGTGAAAGGTATATTTTATATACATGTTATTGATGTGTACCTTACTAATGCTCGCAGTAGCGCCTGGGTATTCGATACTGGTTCTGTTGCTCATGTTTTCAACTCGAAACAGGGGCTATGGATTAAATGAAGATTGGCTAAGGACGAGGTGACGATGCGCATCGAAAATGGTTCCAAGGTCGATGTGATCGTCGTCGGCACGCTACCTCTACATCTACCTTCGGGATTAGTTTTAGACCTGAATAATTGTTATTTGGTGCCAGCGTTGAGCATGAGCATTATATCTGGATCTTGTTTGATGCGAGACGGTTATTCATTTAAATTAGAGAATAATGGTTGTTCTATTTCTATGAGTAATATCTTTTATGGTCATGCACCCTTGATAAGTGGTCTATTTTTGTTGAATCTCGATCGTAGTGATACACATGTTCATAATATTGAAGCCAAAAGATGCAAACTTAGTAATGATACTGCAACTTATTTGTGGCACTGCCGTTTAGGTCATATTGGTGTAAAGCGCATGAAGAAACTCCATGATGATGGGCTTTTGGAATCACTTGATTATGAATCACTGGGTGCTTGCGAACCATGCCTCATGGGCACTAAGACTCCATTCTCCGGAACAATGGAGCGAGCTACTGACTTATTGGAAATAATACATACCGATGTATGCGGTTCGATGAGTGTTGAGGCTCGCGGCGGGTATCGTTTTCCTGACCTTCAAAGATGATTTGAGCAAATATGGGTATATCTAATTGATGAAATATAAGTTTGAAACATTTGAAAAGTTCAAAGAACTTCAGAGTGAAGTGGAAAATCATTGTAACAAGAAAATAAAGTTTCTACAATCTGATCGCGGAGGCGAATATTTGAGTTACGAGTTTGGTCTTCATTTGAAACAATGTGGAATAGTTTCGCAACTCACGCCACCTGGAACACCACAGCATAATGGTGTGTCCGAATGTCGTAATCGTACTTTATTAGATATGGTGCGATATATGATGTCTCTTACTGATTTACCACTATCATTTTGGGGTTATGCTTTAGAGACGGCTGCATTCACGTTAAATAGGGAACCATCTAAATCCGTTGAGATGACACCATATGAACTATGGTTTGGCAACAAACCTAAGCTGTCGTTTCTTAAAGTTTGGGATTGTGATGCTTATGTGAAAAGCATCAACCTGATAAGCTCGAACCCGAATCGAAGAAATGCGTCTTCATAGGATACCCAAAGAAAACTGTTGGGTACACCTTCTATCACAGATCCGAAGGCAAGATATTCGTTGCTAAGAATGGATCCTTTCTAGAGAAGGAGTTTCTCTCGAAAGAAGTGAGTGGGAGGAAAGTAGAACTTGATGAGGTAATTGTACCTTCTCTCAAATTGGAAGGTAGTACATCACAGAAATCAGTTCCAGTGATTCCTACACCAATTAATGAGGAAGCTAATGATGATGATCATGAAACTTCAGCTCAAGTTACTACCGAACCTCATAGGTCAACCAGAGTATGATCCGCACTAGAGTGGTATGGTAATCATATTCTGGAAGTCATGTTACTAGACCATGATGAACCTACGAACTATGAGGAAGTGATTGTGAGCCCAGATTTCGCGAAATGGCTTGGGGCCATGAAATCTGAGATGGGATCCATGTATGAGAACAAAGTGTGGACTTTGGTGGACTTGCCCGATGATCGGCAAGCCATAGAAAATAAATGGATCCAAGAAGAAGACTGACGCTGACGGTAATTTAACTATCTACAAAGCTCGACTTGTTGCAAAAGGTTTTCGACAAGTTCAAGGACTTGACAACGATGAGACCTTCTCACCCGTAGCGATGCTTAAGTCTGTCCGAATCATGTTAGCAATTGCTGCATTTTATAATTATGAAATTTCACAAATGGATGTCAAAACTGCATTCCTTAATGGATTTCTTAAAGAAGAGTTGTATATGATGCAACCAGAAGGTTTTGTTGATCCAAAAGGTGCTAACAAAGTGCAAGCTCCAGCGATCCATTTATGGACTGGTGCAAGCCTCTCGAAGTTGGAATATACGCTTTCATAATGTGATCAAAGCATATGGTTTTATACGGACTTTTGGAGAAGCCTGTATTTACAAGAAAGTGAGTGGGAGCTCTGTAGCATTTCTAATAATATATGTGGATGACATATTGTTGATTGGAAATAATACATAATTTTTGGATAGCATAAAAGGATACTTGAATAAGAATTTTTCAATGAAAGACCTCGGTGATGCTGCTTATATATTGGGCATCAAGATCTATAGAGATAGATCAAGACACTTAATTGAACTTTCACAAAGCACATACCTTGATAAAGTTTTGAAGAAGTTCAAAATGGATCAGTCAAAGAAAGGGTTCTTTCTTGTGTTACAAGGTGTGAAGTTGAGTCAGACTCAATGCCCGACCACTGCAGAAGATAGAAAATGAAAGTCATTCATATGCCTCAGCCATAGGTTCTATCATGTATGCAATGCTGTGTACCAGACCTAATGTGTGCCTTGCTATAAGTTGGGCAGGGAGGTACCAACGTAATCCAGGAGTGGATCACTGGACAGCGGTAAAGAACATCCTGAAATACCTGAAAAGGACTAAGGATATGTTTCTTATTTATGGAGGTGACAAAGAGCTTGTCGTAAATGGTTACGTCGATGCAAGCTTTGACACTGATCGGGATCACTCTAAGTCACAAACCGGATACGTATTTATATTGAATGGTGGAGTTGTCAGTTGGTGCAGTTCCAAGCAGAGCATCATGGTGGGATCTACGTGTGAAGCGGAGTACATAGCTGCTTCGGAAGCAGCAAATGAAGGAGTTAGGATGAAGGAGGTCATATCCGATCTAGGTGTAATACCTATTGCATTGGGTCCAATGAAAATCTTTTATGACAATACTGGAGCAATTGCCTTGGCACAGGAAACTAGATTTCACAAGAGAACCAAACACATCAAGAGACACTTCAACTCCACTAGCAATCAAGTCAAGGAGGGAGACATAGAGATTTGCAAGATACATATGGATATAAATGTTGCAGACCCGTTGACAAAGCCTCTTCCACGAGCAAAACATGATCAACACCAAGACTCCATGGGTGTTAGATTCATTACTATGTAATCTAGATTATTGACTAGTGCAAGTGGGAGACTGAAGGAAATATGCCCCATAGGCAATAATAAAGTTGTTATTTATATTTCCTTATATCATGATAAATGTTTATTATTCATGCTAGAATTGTATTAACCGGAAACTTAGTACATGTGTGAATACATAGACAAAACAAAGTGTCCCTAGTATGCCTCTACTTGACTAGCTCGTTAATCAAAGATGGTTATTTTTCCTGACCATAGACATGTGTTGTCATTTGATGAACGGGATCACATCATTAGAGAATGATGTGATGGATAAGACCCATCGGTTAGCTTAGAATAATGATTGTTAAGTTCTATTGTTGTTGCTTACTTCATGACTTATACATGTTCCTTTGATTATGAGATTATGCAACTCCCGAATACCGGAGGAACACCTTGTGTGCTATCAAACGTCACAACGTAACTGGGTGATTATAAAGATGCTCTACAGGTGTCTCCGAAGGTGTTTGTCGAGTTGGCATAGATCGAGAATAGGATTTGTCACTCCGTGTATCGGAGAGGTATCTCTAGGCCCTCTCGGTAATGCTCATCACTATAAGCCTTGCAAGCAATGTGACTAATGAGTTAGTTATGGGATGAAGCACTACGAACCGAGTAAAGAGACTTGTCGGTAATGAGATTGAACTAGGTATGATGATACTGATGATCGAATCTCGGGCAAGTAACATACCGATGACAAAGGGAACAACGTATGTTGTTGTGTGGTTTAACCGATAAAGATCTTCAAAGAATATGTAGGAGCCAATATGAGCATCCAAGTTCAGCTATTGGTTATTGATCGGAGATGTGTCTCGATCATGTCTACATAGTTCTCGAACCCATAGGGTCCGCACGCTTAACGTTCGATGACGATTTGTATTATGAGTTATGCGTTTTGATGACCGAAGTTTGTTTGGAGACCCGGATGAGATCACGGACATGACGAGAAGTCTCGAAATGGTCGAGAGGTAAAGATTGATATATTGGAAGGTTATGTTCGGACACTGGAATAGTTTCGGAGAGGTACAGACATTTTATGGAGTATCGGGAGGTTACCGGACCCCCCCCCCGGGAAAGTTAATGGGCCTAAATGGGCCTTAGTGGAGAGAGGAGGTAGCGGCCAGGAGGTGGCGCACCCCCCCCCCCGAAGCCAAGTACGAATTGGACAAGGGGTGGGGGCGCGGCCCCCCTTTTTCTTCTCCCTCTCCACTTCTTTCCCCCTTTCACACTCCGGAAAAGGAAGGGGGATACTACTAGGACTAGGGAGTCCTAGTAGGACTCCCCGCTTGGCGCGCCTCCTCTAGGCCGGCCGCCCCCTCCTCCCCTCCTTTATATACGTGGGCAGGGGGCACCCCAAAGAATCATCAATTGTTCTCTTTGCCATGTGCGGTGCCCCCCTCCATAGTTTACTCCTGCGGTCATTGTGTCGTAGTGCTTAGGCGAAGCCCTGCACGGATCACGTCATCAACACCATCACCACACTATCATGCTGAAAGAACTCTCCCTCGACCGTCTACTGGATCAAGAGTTCGAGGGACGTCATCGAGCTGAACATGTGCTGAACACGGAGTTGTCGTACATTCGGTACTTGGATTGGTTGGATCGTGAAGACGTTCGACTACATCAACCGCGTTAACTAACGCTTTCGCTTTCGGTCTACGAGGGTACATGGACACACTCTCCCCCTCGTTGCTATGCATCTCCTAGATAGATCTTGCATGATTATAGGAATTTTTTTGAAATTGCATGCTACGTTTCCCAACATGCTATTCATGTGGAGAAGGACATTATTCCTAGTATTGTACAAAGGAAAGAGAAGAGTATCTCAGAGACTTCCCGGCAGCGGAAGTGAAGTTTCAACCTCGAGAAATAGAAGCTCAGATCATTACGGAGAAACCCAAGAAGAGAAAACGAAGGCATCCTGAGAACAACCCAATTTCTGCAAAGATGGACATGAGTAATATCATTTGTTACAGGTGCAAGGATTTAGGTCATTGATGTCTACTATGCAACTTTATTCTTGTAGACATGTGTTGTGCCTCTAAGCGCAGAGTTTTGTAGAACAGTAGCAATTTTCCCTCACCTAAATGACCTAAGGTTTAAAGATAGTCTCTCTCAAGCAAACTTGCAATCAAATACAAGAAATATCTTGTGTCCCCAAAACACCCAATACAATGGCAAATTGTATAGGTGCACTAGTTCGGCGAAGAGATGGTGATAAAAGTGTAGTATGGATTGTAGATATGAGTTTTTGTAGTGCGAACAATAAAAAACAGCAAGGTAGTAAATGATAAAACGGAGCACAAATGGTATTGCAATAATGGAAAATGAGGCCTAGGGTGCATGCTTTCACTAGTGCAATCTCTCAACAATGCTAATATAGTTGGATCATATGATTATCCCTCAAAGTGCAATAAAGAATCACTCCCGAGTTCCTATTAGCGAAGAACAAAAGATAGAAATTGTTTGTAGGGTACGAGACCACCTCAAAGCTATTCTTTTCCGATCAATCTATCCTAGAGTTCGTACTAAAATAACAGCAAGCTATTCTTTCCAATCGATCAAATCAAGAGTTCATACTAAAATAACACCATATGATGCATATAAACCAACTCTAACGTCACCTAGATACCCCAATGTCACCGTGAGTACCCGTGAGTTAATTATACGATATGTATCAAGCAATTTCAGATTCATAATACTGAATCCACACAAAGAACTACAAGGGGACCCAAAATTTCTATCGGAGAAAAGATAATAAAAACATGCATCAACCCCCATGCATAGATTACCTCAAGGTCACCGCGGGAATCCGCAAGTTAAGTGACATAACATATATCAAGTGAATCAAAATAATACCCCATTCTCACCACGGGTATTCATATGCAAGGCATATATCATGTGTTCTCAGATCTGAACATTCAATCCGACAAGACAAAACTTCAAAGGGTAAAGACTCAATTCATCACAACAAGTGTATAGAGGGGAGAAACATCATATGATCCATCTATGTTAACAAAGCCCATGATACATCAAGATCATGAAATCTCTAGATCGCGCGCGAGAGAGAGAGATTAAACACATAGCTACTGGTACAAACCCTCAGCCCCGAGGACGGACTACTCCCCCTCATCATGGTGGCAGCCGGGATGATGAAGATGGCCACCGGTGATGATTCTCCCCTCCGGCAAGGTGCCATAACGGGATCCCGATTGGTTTTTGGTGGGAACAGAGGCTTGCGGTGGCGGAACTTCTGATCTAGGGTCTCCCCGAGGGTTTTTGGAATATTTGGGAATTTATAGGGCGAAGAAGGGGTACGGGAGGCCACCGAGGTGGGCACAACCCACCAGGGCACGCTTGGGGGCCCAGGCACGCCCTGGTGGGTTGTGCCCCCCTCAGGTCACCCCCAGGTGCTGCTCTGGCCCAATGGTTATCTTCTGGTCCATAAAAAATCGTCAAAAAGTTTTGCGGTGTTTGGAGAACTTTCATTTCTGCACAAAAAAACAACACCACGGTAGTTCTGCTGAAAACAGCGTCAATCCGGGTTAGTTCCATGAAAATCATACCAAAACCATATAAAATTACTATAAACATGGCATGAATACTTCATAAATTATAGATACGCTGGAGACGTATCAGCATCCCCAAGCTTAATTCCTACTCGTCCTCGAGTAGGTAATTTATAAAAGAAATAATTGTGAAGTGTGAATGCTAGGAAAGTGCACAAGTTTGATCAATGAAAATTTCAATCACTTTTCCTAGCATCATCACAGCAAAAAAATCTTATAAAACTTCTCATGTTATAGTAGCAACCAATTCACATGTTAAGGTACAAACAATGAATTCTCTTGAAACTCAACAACCTATATTCTCAGTCACCAAGAAATTGCAATTCAACTTGTTCAACAGAGTCTAAGTAAGAGCTCCACATACTCAAGCATCATATAGTCTTCTATGATTGCTAACACTCACCGCATACACATGTGCAAAACGTTTCAACTGGACACATAGAAAGATAGGGGCTTATAGTTTCGCCTCTCAACGTATTCACCTCAAGGGTGATGTTAACAATAATAACTCATGCTACCCATATTCAACTAGACATATGTGCCTAGATCTTTCCTCACCACATGATGCTTGCCAAAGGAGAAAAATAAAAAGGAATAGAGAGAAAAAACTTTGACTCTTTGCATAAAAGTAAATACATAAAAGTAAAGATAGGCCCTTCGCAGAGGGAAGTAGAGGTTGCCATGCGCTTATTTGTTTGTATGTTCAACCCCTTAGTGCAAAAGAACGTCACGTTATATTGCCCCTTATGATAGCAACCTTTATTATGCAGTCCGTCACTTTTATTCTTTGCCATCACAAGTTCGTACAATGCTCAATTTTCTCTTACACTAAATGATCTAACACTTTTAGAAACAATTTTTATTGCCTTATTGCACCGATGACAACTTACTTGAAGGATCTTGCTCAATCCTTAGGTAGGTATGGTGGACTCTCAAAACAAGATATGGGTTTAAGGGTTTTTGGATGCACAAGTAGTATCTCTACTTGGTGCGGAATTTTTGGCTCGCAAAGATAGGGGGCAAGCACCACATGTTGAAGGATCTATGATAATATAACTACTATGTGAATATGAACAAACATAAATCATTACATTGTCTTCCTTGTCAAACTTCAACAATTTTGGCATATAATATTTTGATGGGGGCTCACAATCACAAAAGATTTCCAAGATAGTGTATTTGCATGTGAAAGTTCTCTTCCTTATACTAATCATTCATGAATTGCTTGTATGACCAATATTGTGATTGTCAAGCTTCAAAAGATTTCACTTTCTAAACCCAATGTGAAGCTACCACTAGGCATGATATGAACATATAATTTCAACTTCATGATATTCAATTCATTCAACAATTTACTCATGGGATATAAGTGAAGCACAAGAGTAAATGACAAGCTACTCCAAAAAGATACAAGTGAAGATCAAACAAGTAGTTATGTAAATGGGTAGCTATTTGAGGACTCTCTCTTATTTAAAAACTTTCAAATCTACATATTTTATTAAAACAGCAAGCAAAACAAAACAAAATGACATTCCAAGCATATCACAACTCATGTGAAGAAGCAAAAACTTAGGCTCAACCGATACTACCCGATAACTGTTGAAGAAGAAAGGTGGGACGCCTACTGGGGCATCCCCAAGCTTAGATGCTTGAGAATTCTTGGAATATTAACTTGGGATGCCTTGGGCATCCCCAAGCTTGAGCTTTTGTGTCTCCTTAATTCCTCTCATATCATGATTTCCCTAAATCTCAAAAACTTCATCCGCACAAAACTCAACAGGAACTCATGATATAAGTTAGTATAAACCAAAGAAAAAACCTTATCATTCTCTACTGTAGAAAATCACAAAAATTATTATTCAACATTGCATACTAATGCCTCTGCATATTTAATACTCCTATCCTCAAATAGAATGATTAAACAAGCAAACACATGCAAACAATGCAAACAATGCAAACATAATAGCAATCTGCCAAAATAGTACAGTTTGTAAAGAATGCAAGAGTATCAATACCTCTTAAACTCCAAAGATTATGAAAGTCTACCAACTTGTAGAAAATTTATCATAGCTTATTTTGCAAAATGTTTCAACATTTAATCACATTCTGACTTTTCTAGGCAATTTTTGCAACAACGTAAACTTTCTATTTTCAAACAGCAACAAGTAGACTTCCAAAATAGGCAAGGCAATGGCTATACTTGACATTTTTATCGAAATAAAAGATGCAAAACTTTATTCTAAATAACAGCAAGTAAATCCTGAAAAAATAAATTGACGCTCCAAGTAAAACTCATATCATGTGACGAATGAAAATATAGCTCCAAGTGAGGTTACCGATAATGTTGGAGACAAAAGAGGGGATGCCTTCCGGGGCATCCCCAAGCTTAGTTGCTTGGATATTCCTTGAATATTACCTTGGGGGTGCCTTTGGCATCCCCAAGCTTAGGGTCTTGTCACTCTTTATTCTCCTCATATCGATATCTCACCCAAAACTTGAAAACTTCAATCACACAAAACTTAATGGAACCTTCTGACATAGGTTAGTATGATAAAGAGCAAACCATTTCACTTTTGCTATTCTCAAAGACAAGATTAATAATTGTTTCCGCACAATTCCTACTGTAGCATATCATTTATACGATTTATATTGAGCAATATAAGCCATAGAAACAAGGAAACAAGCAAACTATGCATTGAAAACAGAATCTGTCAAAAACAGAACAGTCTGTAGTAATCTGTACTCAAACCATACTTCTGCTACTCCAATAATTATGAAAAAATTAGTACCACATTAGAAATTTGTATATTAATCTTCTGCAAAAGAATCAACTCAAAAGCACTCTTCTGTTAAAAATGAGAGTTATTTTCGTGAGCGCAAAACTTTCTGTTTTTCAGCAAGATCAAATCAACTATCACCCAACATGATCCCAAAGGCATTACTTGGCACTTTATTGAAACAAAAACAATAAAACATGAGTACTACAGTACAATAATCATGTGAACACACAAAAACTGTAGGTGAAAGTGTTGGGTTGTCTCCCAACAAGCACTTTTCATTAATGCCTTTTAGCTAGGCATGATGATTTCAATGACGCTCGCATAAAAGATAATAGTTGAAAACATAACAAGAGCATCATAAATCATAAGTTCCTCTCATAATAATTTTCAGTACCATCATGAATAGATTCATCCATATAACCATCACATAAAGCATTCTTTTCATGATCCAAAAGCATAGAGGATTTATCACTCTTTATGGCATACATGTCATCATAAGTAGCAACTTTGTTCTCATCATAGTCAATTGAAACCTCTTCCAAAATAGTGGATGTATCACTAAATAAAGTCATGACCTCTCCAAATCCACTTTCATCAATATTGTAATAAGATTCAACACCCTCCAAAATAGTGGGATCACTACTACCTAGAGTTGACACTCTTCCAAACCCATTATCAGCATTGTAATCATCATAAATAGGAGGCATACTATCATAATAATAAATTTTCTTATCGAAAGTAGAAGGAATCAAACGATCATATTCATTATGCAGAGCATCCCCAAGCTTGGGACAAGCATTATTGTCATCAAATAAATCTTCAAACATTTCATACTCCTCAAACATAGCATACCCAAGCTTGTGGTTTTGCATATCATCATAATCATTCTTATCAATAGCATGAATGGAACCAATAGTATAGCAAACATTATTATCATATTCTTCCAAGCAAGTGCCAAAAAGATTTTCAAGCTCATAAAAGACATCATTGTCTTCCCAATCATAATCATCACAACAAGTAGTAGGCATCACAAACTCATACTCAATATCATCATTCTCCATCAACATATTTGATTCACTCTCATGAGGTATAATGGTGATAGGAGCAATATTACTTGGGAGAGTTACCTTTTTACCTCTACTTTTTCTTCTTTTTTTCTTCTTCACCACCTCACGTGTGGGTTTAATCAATTTTTTCGAGCTTCTTGTTGAAGAGATTGATTGGATTGGAAGCTCCTCCTCGTTACCTGATTCATCATAAGAAACACTAGGAGGGTATTGGGAAATATCACAATGTTTGGACATGATTTGATCATGAAACAAGTAGCACTAGAGATTTAAATGACCATGCTCATTGCAAAGTTCACAAGGATGGCAAAAAATATTTAATCTTTCAGCACAATCATCTAGCCTCTCTTGCAACTTTTTCGTTTCTAAATATTTATGCTTCTTACAAAATCTATCTTCCCTTTTTTGTGTGTGTGTGCACTCCCAATTTACTCCACAAAAATTGACATTCTTATAGGAGACATCATTATCATGGCTAGTGCAATCATCATTAGCATTTTGGATATTCAAAGAATTCATACTAACAACATTGCAATCATGCTCATCATTCAAATAATTTGTGCCAAACATTTTATTGACTTCTTCTTCTAACAATTGAGCACAATTTTCCGAACCATCATTTTCAAGAAAGACATTATAAAGATGATCAATAATATGATGCAACCTCAATTCCATTTTTTATGTAGTTCTTTTTTATAAACCAAACTAGTGATAAAACAAGAAACTAATATATCCACTTTCAAGATCTAAAGATATACCTTCAAGCACTCACCTCCCCGGCAATGACACCAGAAAAGAGCTTGATGTCTACTACGCAACTTTATGCTTGTAGACACGTGTTGGGCCTCCAAGCACAGAGTTCTCTAGGACAGTAGCAATTTTCTCTCAAGTGGATGACCTAAGGTTTATCAATCCGTGGGAGGCGTAGGATGAAGATAGTCTCTCTCAAGCAACCCTGCAATCAAATACAAGAAATCTCTTGTGTCCCCAACACACCCAATACAATGGAAAATTGTATAGGTGCACTAGTTCAGCGAAGAGATGGTGATAAAAGTGTAGTATGGATAGTAGATATGAGTTTTTGTAGTGCGAACAATAAAAAACGGCAAGGTAGTAAATGATAAAACGGAGAACAAACAGTATTGCAATAATGGAAAATGAGGCCTAGGGTGCATACTTTCACTAGTGCAATCTCTAAACAATGCTAACATAGTTGGATCATATGATTATCCCTCAAAGTGCAATAAAGAATCACTCCCGAGTTCCTATTAGCGGAGAACAAAAGATAGAAATTGTTTGTAGGGTACGAGACCACCTCAAAGCTATTCTTTCCAATCAATCTATCCTAGAGTTCGTACTAAAATAACAGCAAGCTATTCTTTTCGATCGATCAAATCAAGAGTTCATACTAAAATAACACCATATGATGCATATAAACCAACTCTAATGTCACCTAGATACCCCAATGTCACCTCGAGTACCCGTGAGTTAATTATGCGATATGTATCAAGCAATTTCAGATTCATAATACTCAATCCACACAAAGAACTACAAGGGGACCCCCAAAGTTTCTATCAAGGAAAGATAATAAAAACGTGCATCAACCCCTATGCATAGATTACCCCAAGGTCACCGTGGGAATCCGCATCTTGAGTGCCATAACATATATCAAGTGAATCAAAATAATACCCCATTGTCACCCCGGGTATTCATATGCAAGCCATATATCATGTGTTCTCAGATCTGAACACTCAATCTGACAAGAAAAAACTTCAAAGGGTAGAGACTCAATTCATCACAACAAGTGTATAGAGGGGAGAAACATCATATGATCCATCTAAGTTAACAAAGCCCATGATACATCAAGATCGTGACATCTCAAGAACGCGCGCGCGAGACAGAGAGATTAAACAGATAGCTACTGGTACAAACCCTTAGCCCCGAGGATGGACTACTCCCTCCTCATCGTGGTGGCCACCGGGATGATGAAGATGGCCACCGGTGATGATTCCCCCCTCCGGCAGGGTGCCGGAACGGGGTCCCAATTGGTTTTTAGTGGCTACAGAGGCTTGCGGTGGCGGAACTTCCAATCTAGGGTCTTCCCGAGGGTTTTCGGATTTGGGAATTTATAGGGCGAGGAAGGGGTATGAGAGGCCACCGAGGTGGGCACAACCCACCAGGGCACGCCTGGGGGGCAGGCGCGCCCTGGTGGGTTGTGCCCCCCTCAGGGCACCCCCAAGGTGCTGCTCTGGCCCAATGGTTCTCTTTTGGTCCATAAAAAATCATCAAAAAGTTTCTCCGTGTTTGGAGAACTTTCATTTCTGCACAAAAAAAACAATACCACGGTAGTTCTGCTGAAAACAGCGCCAGTCCGGGTTAGTTCCAAGCAAATCATACCAAAACCATATAAAATTATTGTAAACATGGCATGAATACTTCATAAATTATAGATACGTTGGAGACATATTAGTCATTACGCTGATAAATGCCCAGAAAAGAAGCTAAAAATCCAAGGAGCCTACATAATCACAAAGAAGCCCTGAGACATGTTGGAAGTCATTTGTTTTCGCTGCAAGGAAGCAGGATATTTTGCTAAGGAATGTTCAGAACAGATGAAAGCTGGAGCTTAGTAGTTGGGATTTTGATATGGAGAGTAGTAGACAGCAATTTTATTTTCATAGGTTTGATGAGTTGAATTATGTAACAAAAGTCTCAGAGTTGGTAATGAATTCATGAATCAATAAAGTTAATGTGTTATGATTTCATATGTTGTATTAATGAGTTGTTACTCTCTGAACCAAGAACTCTGGACCAGTTTCGAGGATATGAGAAATATGCTCTATGAAAGAATTTGTGCATTTCAGGGGTGGTAGTGCCCTGTGAGAACACTTGACCGATAGAAAGGAAAATGTATTCCGTAAAGTGGAGTTTGAAAAAACAATAACTTTGAATTTTGTCTTGATACGATGGCTACCTCAAGAGTATGAAGGAAAGAAGTACTGATGGAATTATAGTAGGTGTAGTGTTAGAATATGGAACAATTGTAACTCTAGGATGAGTTAAAGCTATACAGGTGTTGAAGTGGGTCCATAACCCACAGGCCTAGGAATTTATAAGGAATCAAGGACTCCCTGGAAGAATAAATTTGGAAGAATCTATGATTCCATTAGCAGATGTTTCATAGGAGGTTACGCACAAACCCGAGAGTGGTGAAGAAACGCTAGATGTCTTGTTCAGCTTGCAGAACAAATGGATTTACCCGACCTAGTTCCAGGACAAGAAAAATTCTGCAATGCTTGTGAGAATGCCCGAGTGTTATAAATGCGAGATTCTCTAAACCTTATACAGGGTAATGATTCGGGTGTGGAATGGATTGATCACCATACCGACTTACTCCTATCATACGCTCTTGCTATTTGGAATGGTAAATCTGAGTGACCTACCCATCGCAGAGAGATGACGATATTAGATCTTATTTAAACCATAGAATGGTAGGACGATGGAACCATGTACAGGCAACCGCTGCCAATTGTAGGATATACGATGGGATTCAACCCATACCAGTTTCCTACAGAAACCAGAAATTGTTGACCACCATGAGATATCGGTAATTGTTTAGTATTGACGACAGACCCGTCGGATAAGAAGACCCAGTATCGGAAGAACCTTAACATGAAGAAGGGATACAGATTTTGAAGCAAATGTTATGCCCTGCCGGAAGAGCCTCCGTGTAGGAGTGACTCAGAAGATATAATAAGACCGACAGTGTCCACACTAAGGATGGAGTATACGAGTTTTGATGGAACCGTAACCATGCTTCTAACTGTGGTAGCACCCCAGACCCCTCCAGTCAATGGTTTTGATGGAAGACCCCCAAACCCTAACCTTCTTGCTAGCCTCTTCGAATCTTGAGGACGGGATTCATTTTAAGTGTGGTAAGTTTGTAACATCCCAAAATTCTAAATTTTGGAATGTTACATTAAATAAATAGTTTTGATTGTTTGTCTGATTGTTGTGTGGTTGCTTGTGTGAAATTGAGTGAAATTTGAAACTTTTTGAAAGTTGAATGAGAGGGAATGAAATGACTTTCCTAGACTTTCCCCTTTGTCTTTTGGATCTCAATGAATTCAAATTCATTTCATCACAAAACCCTAGAGTGAAGATGATATGACTTCTTCCATTCCAAGAAATGAAAAGGGGTTTGAAAAGACTGGAATTCCATCTGAAAATATTTAAAATTTGAAACTTTATGCAACTCAATGATTTTCAGGAGAGAAGATAAAATGACTTCTTCAAATTATATGAAATCTGAGTTGGAAGTTTAAAAGAATCAAATTGAAAGCCCTTTGAAGGTATTTCGAAAACCACTTTCATTCAGGACTTAGTTGCCTTTTATTCTAAAAAAATCTCCTATAAATAAATAAATGGAAATAAGGGTAAAATGATTCCCTTCAATGGAAAATTAGGAGAACATAAATTTGAAATCATTTTGGTATTTTAAAAATGATTTTTGTTGGGTTTAATGCAATAGTAGCATTGTTTGCTTTATTTATATTTTTGAGGATTTTATTTGGCCACAAAAATATGTTCATGTTTGAGGAAATTTTTATTCTGAAAATTTGGTATATAATATGCCTATATAAAATGTTTTTTTATTTTGTTTATTTTTTCCTTGTTTTTAAAAAAATACGCCCCAGGCCAGGCTAGGCGCGTAGGCCAGCCAAGCCCAGGCTATCGCTAGAAGGCTTGCACGGGAGGAACTCCCAGGAGCCGCTGGCTCGCTTCTTCTCATGATCTCCCTCTTGTTTTTTCTTTCTCGCACTGGGTCCCGCCCCTTTTCTTTCTTCTTCTCCACGAAGAACAGAATCTACGCGACGCCGCCATCGCACATGCGATTGCCAAACCCTAGCCCATGGCCTACCTCCTCCCCAAGGAAAATGTCCTATATATAGCCCTATGTAACACCCCCAGCGTCATGCTACAGTAATCCCCTGTTAATGGAGCCATGTCATCATGTTACTCTTGCTAAACTTCACTTGATTCAAATCACAATTCAAATTCAAATCCAATCTAAAAGTCAAAACTCAAATTTGCCAAACATGAAAACTAAAATGTTCAAGGTGTGGCAAATAATCCCTAGGTATCTGTCATGTTGGAACCAGCCTCTTTTGGATTCCAAAAGTGCTCCTAGAAATTATTTAGTGGTCCAGCAGAATTTAAACTTAGCCTTTTCAATTTATAAAAATGGTTAGGCAACTCCTTTTGGCCTCAAACTTTTCGTGTCTCCTAGAAATAAGGTGCTTGATTTATGTGACAAGTCTCATCTCTAGCAAAACTCCTTTAGTTTTACAATTAAATACAAAACAGTAAAGAAAATAAGGAACAGAAAAGGAATGTGTTAAAAGGCTAAGCTAGTGCTACAATGGCCCAACCCACCCAACCTACAGTGGCCCAGCCCACCTCTCCTCATCTCCCTCCTCTCGCTACAGGAAAACGGAGAGGGTGTGGCGGCCATCCCAAGGACGTGGCCGTCCCCCAGCCAC
>NC_041381.1:249714995-249828722 GCF_002162155.2 Triticum dicoccoides
ACCCGCTGGAACCCTAGATCAAAACCCTAGCTTAATTCCCCTCGCTCCCTCCCTCACCATCATCATTTTGGATGCGCTCGAGATCGTGGTCGCCATGGCTGACCTCGTCGACGCGCCCACCATCATCCCCGCGCATTGACGTCGCGTCCAGGAGCTCCGACGAGTTCGTCTACGTCCTCTATGGCCACCCATTCGAGCTCGACGCCTCTGCATCGTACGGATTGAGCTTCTTCTTCCTCGGTTGCCGCCGACGTTCTTCTTCAAATTCATCTGATCCTGCGCTCCTAAGCTCCCACTGGGCCTACTTGTGCCTCCATAGTGAGCTCCTCCCTCAGATCCCCTTTTCCCCTTCAATTTGTACGCCGTAAGCCATCGTTACCGTTGTGCCCAAGCTTCAGCGTATGTGTACATGTGTGCATACTGCCGCTGCTCTGCCTCTTCTCCTTGTGAGTTGTTGCTGCTCTTAACTGCTCCATGCCACTGCTGCTACTCCTCATTGCTATTTTTCTACCGTTGTTGATGCTTAGAACTCCTGCTGGCCGCTACCTCCCTGTCACGCCTGCGCCCGCTTGCCGCCGTCACCGCCCGCTCCCTACCGTGCCTGTGCCAGCCGCGGCCTCTCCGCGCCCGCCTGCGCAGCTGCCCTTCGCCGCCCTAAACCCCTGGTCGCTCATGTGCGAGCTACTGGCCGTAGCCGCCGTGTGCTGGTGCATGTGTGCACAGCTATGGTGAGGCCGGCTGGGCTCTATCCACTAAGGCCGGCCCCATTCTAATTAGATAGTACTACTTAGGTTAGTTAGGTGTTAATTAGCCTAATGGCCCAATGATAGTGGGCCCCAATCTAAATAACATTTTAATTTAACTATAGTCAATGACATGTGGGACCCATAACACTGTTCATGTTTGACCCCAGTCAACACTTCGACTATTGACTGCTGACCGGGATGTTGACTAAGTCAACTAGGCCCTGGGCCCACATATCAGCTTCTCTGTACTTCTGGCTGGGTACACTTTTGGGTACCTGGTGTAGGGTGGAACCCTATGGGGAGATCTTTCACGAATTGGAGGGGGAATCCCTAAGAACAAGATGAACAAAAGAGGGAAAACAAGAGGAACACTCAAGAACAAGTCAAATCACACATCCACTAGACAATCAAACACATAAGATCCAGAAGGTACATGAACAATCAAAGGGAAATAAGATACATGGTAGAGTTCATCCCAAATCCTATGAAGGAGATGAGGGCTTGATGATCCTATGATGGGGATCCTTCCCCAAGGAGGAGGTCTTGATGTTTGGTCACTCCAAGAGGAGGTCTTGATCTCCTAGTGGAGTGGATCCATGGAGCAAAGCTCACAAATGTCTATCAAATACTTTGCTAACCCTAACATATGGTCTAGGTACGGAATATATAGGCATGGGGACGAAGTGGATGAAGAGGAGGCCCAAACAGCAATCACAGCCGTCCATCCTGTAGGGCCCGTGCGCACGGGGTAAGTTGGGCCCGTGCGCACGAGGGTCCCGTGGGCACGGTACAGGCCCGTGCGCACGGGGTGCTCCAGCGCCAACTTCCTGAGTAGTCCGTGCGCACGGGGTCTTCGAGGCCCGTGGGCATGGGGTCGCCTGGGAGGTGCATATTTGATCTTGTTGCACTCCTTCTTCCTCCTTGTAGCCTTGGGGTCCTTCTCCTACTCCTTTGGGGTGTTCCTCACCAGCTTGTGGTCGTCGGTCTTCGTACCTAAGGACACATAGAGCACTTTGGTGTGGTAGCAAGCAAGTACAATGGATATTCATGATGTTCTCGAAGAAGAGCGGGTTCACCTTAATTCCAATGGCGTACGTTTGAGGTCTCGTCATATGTCCTCTTGGGGTATGGAGAGTAGTCGGAGTGTACATGGGGATGAGCGTGGGATGCTCCACATCATCTCCCCCCCTTGGGAAAGATCCGACCTCGGATCGTGATCCTCATCACCATGGAAACGGTTGTCGTAGACGGACTTGTAGTTGGACGAAGTTGAAGACATGGCGCAATCCAAGTAGTCCAAGGTGTCACCGGAGTGATAGACATGCACAAAGAGCAAACACAAGCAAAGCAACACTCGGAAATACAATGGTTAGCGCACACAAAGTGTCCATCATTTAAGAATGAGTCCGTGCGACAAGTTTGGTCGTGACAGAGCGCATGAAGCTTATCAAGATGATGTAGAATGAGATGCAAAGCATTCATGGGAGGACATGCAATCATTGTGCACACAAATGTGTTGTAAATACGATCAATGCAACCACGGTGCAAAATGATGTCATAGTGAGACGGTTTATCAATAGCATGAATATGTCAATGGATGCTCAACATGTATATGTTATCATGCAATTGATTGTGGACAATATGATCATGATGTATGAATATGCCATCGAGGTAGATCACAACAAATTTGCTAAGGAAATGCACAAGCTCATATATCATGGATGACATGGGAATACAAGATGCAACAAGGCAATCATAATGTGAGTCAATCCATGCATGAGGTGCAAACTTGTGGTAAGTGTGATATGTCCATCGAGCATGACATGTATGAGCACAATCAACAAATATGGA
Organism: Triticum dicoccoides; assembly: GCF_002162155.2. Classification (NCBI taxonomy): domain Eukaryota; kingdom Viridiplantae; phylum Streptophyta; class Magnoliopsida; order Poales; family Poaceae; genus Triticum; species Triticum dicoccoides. The sequence continues at coordinate 249,717,593 of NC_041381.1, forward strand.
GGTGTTGGTTTACCAAAGCTCGATGTCGAGGCATGAGTGGAGTGCCGAAGGTGCATCCAATAAGTGTGAGCGCTCCTCAATGTGAAGGTCCATGTAGCCAATCTCCAATGTCGATCCTCCATTCATGAGATGTATCATGTAGACAACAAGAAGGAAACAACAATGAAAGAGTGACCCATCCAATATGCGTATTTGAGGATGGCTCAAAGAGAAGGAGTTCACCTCAAGAAAGTTCCCAAAGATGTTGGATTCATACATCATGTATGCCTTCACATAACCAATATGTTGCCTAACGGCACCGCCTTGTGAATCCTACAAAATGAAAGAACATGATAAACACTCGGAAAAACAAATGAGGTTAGCGGAAATGCAAAACCTATCATTAAAGTGGTAAAATACCCAACAAGTGTATGCATCATGCTCATCATAAGAAGGTACAAGTGAGCATTTCATAGTGTGGAGGCATATGATGCAAGAACAACCAAATACAAGAGGCTCAAGGAAAGAAGTATGCATCACAAGTAAGGTGTCAAAGTCTCCAAGATCAATAAGCATAGTATGGTTGCACTCAATACAAGTGGATATGAAAGAGGCAACTAATAGACACAAGAGACAATGATCAAGATATATCATGTGAGAGGCATGAGCATATATGTCATCAACCCAAGAAAGCAAGTAATAGTGGAACATGGGTGATGCAACATAGCAAGCAATCATAGCAATCAAGTCAAGCAAGCTAGTAGTGCGAAGATGCAACATACTAGGAGGAATCATGGCAAGCATGTGATGTGTGCAAATAGTGGGCATGAATAATTTACATGACATATCACAAGCATGAAAGCAAGATAGGAGTAAAATAGCATGAATGTATTGGTGAGAGGCCATATGTGAATAGCAATGGGTCATCATGACTCTCCCAACACAACAAGCATCAATAGCATGGGGCACATGATAAACATAGCAAAACCCACAAGGATCTCCACCAAGCACGCAAATACACATAGGAATATCATAATGGTGAATCATGTGTAGATGCAAACAAGGGTCACGATTGCATGGCAAAGGCATAGAAGCAAGCATAGCTTGCAAAGTGAACACGGTAAAATGAGCATAAGGTGACGAGTGGTAAATGGCCCATAGCCGTGTGAGAGCCAAGTAGAAGAGATGCGTGTAGTCCTTGTGCGAATGGAACGGTGGTAAGGATAGTCCACGGGATTCCAAAGCATCATTGCTCTCAAGAGCTCGCTTTGTCAACTCTTGGGATTGAGAGGTTGACGAGTATACATGAGTACCTACACAAAACAAAGACAAAGGAAAAATTGTGTGTGCATGGTATATGTACACATCATCCATCATGATGCGCACGTGCATGTGTCGGTTAGCACAAAATAGGCAATGCTCAAATAAATGAGATGTGTGGTATAGAAACATGTCATCCATCATGAGAGGTTTGTTATTATGTATAGCATAATGGAGACTCAAATTGTGTAAAGCATCATGAGAAATATCTAGAGCATTGTTATTCATGGAATGCATATGGTGTACACTATCATGGGAATCGTGCAAAGTATGAAATGCATCCAGATCTCCGAATATGTATGAGGAAACTATGGCGGTCTCCTCGTGATCATGAGTAGCAACATCACGTTGAGAATATTGAAAACATCCAAAACAATTCATATTTGGAACAATGTGATCATGGCATGGCATAGTAGATGAATTGCTCAAATCATGTAAAGCAAGCATGGCAATATCATCACATGAAAAACAAAAACCAATGACCATCATCTCGTCATCTATGCCATAAGTGCAAATGGGATTTATTTTAATGGGGTATGCATAGTTACTATGTTGAGATTGAAATGATGCAATATGGGAGATCTCACTCATAGCATATGACAAGTTCAATGGATTGTCAAACATGATGTGACCAATAGAATTTTCACATGATATCCTATGGATCATAGCATCACAACTAGGCAACTCAACATGCTCATCATCATATTCATCATAAATAGGTAAGTCAAGGCATGACGAAGTTTCACTAGCATGAAGTATGGTAATAGGTGGGTCAACATCATGGGAGCAATCGATGTCAAGAGAGTCCACTAGTGGGACAAGAGAAGCACCATCACCTATATTACCTTTGGAACTTCGCTCATGTGTTGTAGGTGAGGTGTTGAAGATCGTCTCGTTGTCATCTTCATCTTGATGGAACCATGTGGGGGGTGCATAATCGTCCACCATGGCCATCGTCGTCTCCAATGGAGGGATGGACTCGTCGAGTCTAGGCATGTCGTCATGTAGGAGACCTAGCACCATAGAAGAAAACACACTAGGAGTAGAGGTTAAGTCGTTAGAAATCATAGTGGCATCGCATGCCGTGTCAACTACCTCACTCACTAAGTGTTGTGGCTCACTCACTCCCTCAAGGATGCTCTCACTCATATGGTTGGTGGAGTCACTCGGATGGCGCTCAACTTCACATAGGATGTGTGGCATGCTCTCATGTGTGGGGCTAGTGGTGGTCACACTCATTCTCTCATAGGAAATGCTCTCAATGTCACGTATGGTGGAGTCACTCATGTCACTCATGTGGTGGTGGCTCTCCTCACATGACAAAATGGGGCATCTCGACATATGTGGGTGTCAGAGATATGTAGGTGCAAATGTCTCCATGCTCAACTCCTATCGCCGTGGTCGAAGGGGATGGCCCTTGCTCGACCTTGTTGTCTCTATCTTGGTGTTGGAGGCCCATATGATGTGGCACCTCGTAGCTCGTCTCCATGACTGAAGGGAGTTTCCCATGCTCGGCCATCGTCCTTGAGGGGCTTCTGAAGATGGAAGTGTCGCCCTCGCTCATAGGTCGTCGCCTTGGACTTGATGAAGTCAGTGTAGGCGTACTCATGGGAAGTAGGCGAAGATGTCGTACGTCCAAAGGCGAAGATTCCTTGATAGCACTTGGCGAAGATGCCAAAGTGGTTGGTGTAGTTGTAGCACTGTCTTGGTGGTGGTCATCTCGCGGTCTTCTTTTGTGCTCTTGAAGCTTGGACTTGGCGTGAAGTAGGGCTTGTTGGGACTTGTGCATTTGCGCTTGTGGAGCATCTTCATGATGATGATGTCGTTGTCATGCTTGATCTCGTAGTAGATGTCGTTCGTCGTCGTCGTGCACATGATGCTTGGATGTGACTTGCCCTTCATGACGATGTTGATCCCAAACGTGATGGTGGTCGCCATGTAGATGTGGACGAGGATGATTTGCACTTGCATCGTGGCCGCGCTCCGAAGACTTGTGGCTTGAATGTCGCCGCCTTGAAGATGATGAAGGGGAAGAAGACTTGATCAAGGTTCTAATCTCCTCCATCCTTGCATCTTGCTCCTCTTTATGTGCGGAAAGCTTCTTGTCGATGTAGTCCCTTTTCCATGCTTCGGAGTGACGAATGTCGATGGAGATGTTCTCGATGCGCTCTCGCAATCTTGATTATGCGCCTTGCATTTGTCGTTGTAGATCGAAGATGGACGCTTTGGTGATGTAGTTGTTCACGCCGTCGTTGTTGTCATAGACCGGAGAGGAAATGCCTTGCCTATACATCACAAGACTCGAGCAAAGGTGAGTAGGAAATAAGATAAACAATACCAAGCTACCTTTTCCCAAAGTTGAGGATTTATCTTGTATCACTCAATGTGAAATGAAAGAATAGTGGAATTGGTACCGGACTTGTTCACTCACACCTACAAGTAAAAGCTTATGGTAGAGCTCGGTGAGGATAGTGGCACAAAAATTTGATGCAAAATTTTAGCAAGAGTCAATAATGTTGGAAAAGATTCACAAATTCGCAAGTGAAACAAGTAGACCAATAGCAAATGGTACACGGAAACACACACATAGATAGATAAATGGGGTCGTGCAACCAAGGAATGAGCACAAAATGTGGAATCCACGGAAAATGCTCGTGTTGCACAACTCAATAGGCGGATACGACACTTGTGCACGACCTATAAGATGCAAAATGGATAAACTTTCTATCCCAAGTATGATATGTATGGATGGTTCCCGGTGTTTCTCTCAAGATGATCCAAGATGATCGGATATGACAATCTTATGTGGAATGGGGTATGATGCTATGGCACTTGCTTACAAGCTTCTTTGCTCTCTTTCTTTTGCTTAAAAGCTTTTTTTTCTATGGCCACTTTTGCACAATGCACAAACCAAGATAGCAATTGCGTATATGCGGGAACAAACTTGTGACACGAGATATGATACCAATATATGCACCACGATGATATGGTCTGTATGCGATGGGAAGTATGATCACTAATGTGCACAAGTAACGTTGCCGGCAATACTCAAATGGCTAGTCTCGATAGGCAAGTAACGCAAAATGGGCTAGTGGTTAACAATGCAATTGCAAGGGAATATACAATGGTGTCGTCGAGGTTACCGTCCTTTGCGATGATGAGTGGCGGTGTTCTTCATGTAGATACTAAGATGATGTAGACCCGTCCCTAAGTAGCCGAAACACCTTAGGAAACAGAAAGACCGCAAACTCAAAATCTCAAATGACAAATGTCAAATGGTGGTAGCGGAGAGCGGTGGTGGTGGTTGATGAAGAGGCAACCATCCCTAAGTAGCCGAAACACCTTAGAAGACTCAAATCACTACTCAAGCAACCACTAATGCTAAGGTGAACAAAATGGGTTAGGGTGCGGAAATCGGAGGTGGTGTAGCGGATGATATGGTGGAGGGCCTAGGCAATCTTGCCAAAATGCCGAAATTTTGGTGGAGTCAAATGGTGATGGAACCTATCTCGGTGGATGGGGGATGTCAATAGCTACTCAACGAGCTAAAGAACGCAAAAATCGAACTCCGGATGTGGAAGTTATGGGCAAAACGGTGAAGTGCTCGCGGCTGACCTGGGGGGGTCGTGCGCACGGGGGTAGGAGCCCGTGGGCACGGGGTCCTGTGCGCACGGTACATGTACCGGGGACACTGGGTGTTCTGAGACATGCGGGTTTGGCAGATTTCTTTGCGATCTGGGCGGCAAAATGATGGATCTCGTGGCTGGGGTTTAGATGGGGGGTAAGGGGTGGTATGGGAGGTGGGGCAGGGGCCGAAGCGCACAGGAACGGTCGTGCGCACGGGGTCTGTCTGGCCCGTGTGCACAGGGGCCGTGTGCACGGGGTCCTCGAGGAGCGGACGAACAGCTCCGGATCCGTGGCAAATCTCGAATCTGAGGTCAAAATCGAAGGGTGGAAGGTAGGGGAAGGTGGTAGAGGGGTGGATCTACTTGCTAAACTCCAAATCCATGGACCAAATCCAACAAAATCTCATCAAACCAACAAATCACAAAAAACTTTGGGGCTATTTTTGGTGGGGAATTTTCGAATTTAGGACGAAATCACACAAAACTAGGCTAGAAAACTAAGAGGGGAGCTCCAATTTCGTGATCAACCATGGCTCATGATACCAAGATGGTGTAGGGTGGAACCCTATGGGGAGATCTTTCACGAATTGGAGGGGGAATCCCCAAGAACAAGATGAACAAAAGAGGGAAAACAAGAGGAACACTCAAGAACAAGTCAAATCACACATCCACTAGACAATCAAACACATAAGATCCACAAGGTACATGAACAATCAAAGGGAAATAAGATACATCGTAGAGTTCATTCCAAATCCTATGAAGGAGATGAGGGCTTGATGATCCTATGATGGGGATCCTTCCCCAAGGAGGAGATCTTGATGTTTGGTCACTCCAAGAGGTCTTGATCTCCTAGTGGAGTGGATGCATGGAGCAAAGCTCACAAATGTCTATCAAATACTTTGCTAACCCTAACATATGGTCTAGGTTCGGAATATATAGGCATGGGGACGAAGTGGATCAAGAGGAGGCCCAAACAGCAATCACAGCCGTCCATCCTGTAGGGCCCGTGCGCACGGGGTAAGTTGGGCCCGTGCACACGGGGGTCCCGTGGGCACAGTACAGGCCCGTGCGCACGGGGTGCTCCAGCGCCAACTTCCTGAGTAGTCCGTGCGCACGGGGTCTAAGCCCATGGGCACGGGGTCGCCTGGGAGGTGCATATTTGATCTTGTTGCACTCCTTATTCCTCCTTGTGGCCTTGGGGTCCTTCTCCTACTCCTTTGGGGTGTTCCTCACCAGCTTGTGGTCGTCGGTCTTCGTACATAAGGACACATAGAGCACTTTGGTGAGGTAGCAAGCAAGTCCAATGGGCCGCAGCCAGCCCGGGGCGCCCGCGCCCCCGCGCCCGAGTTGCCCGCTCGCCTCTGCCCGCCAGCGCCGCCGCCTCAGCGCCAGACCCCGCGTCGGCGCCCGTCGCATCACCGCCGGTGACCCCCAGGCCAGCTCCGCCTCGCGCCCTCTCCTTCCCCTCTTTCTTCTGCCTGCCTCACCCCTTCTCGCTCACTGCAGGAACCCCGCCGCCGCCCTGGTGCTTGGCCTCGCCGCCGGCCATGTGGGGCCTGCCGGCCTCACCTGAGACCAGATCCGGCGCCCCCGCACCCGGATCCGTCCATTCCCGCCGACCTCCCCCGAATCCGGCGAGCTCCCCTGCCGCCGCCGTCCATGGCCTCCTCGCCGGTGCCCTACTCCGTCTCCTGCTCGGGACCGCGCGCCCGAGCGCATTGGCTGCATGGGCCACGTGGGCCCCGCAAGCCGCATCAGCCCCGGCCCGCGTCGCCTCTCCACCGGCCCAACTCGACCTCCTCCGCGTACTGGGCCAGGCCCGCTGGTGACCTTCCCCGCTTAAACCTCGCCTATACGTCGTATAGTTATCCTGCACCCATGTTTTTTTTCAAAAAACGGCCAAGTCCCAGGATTTTCAACATTATGTGCTCTTGTTTGATATGCCGTAACTTTCTGCCCGCAGCTCCGATTCATGCATTTGATATACTGAAATGTTCCTCATGAGATGCTCTTCATTTCATACCATTGTGACATGCTTGTTTGAGTCCATCTTGATTCCCTAATCATCATTGCAAGAGTGCTATATGATGTTAACCTGCTGAAACTGTTATAACTTGTTGTTTTGTCTTTTTCGTTGCATTTTGTGTGTGCATCTTATGAGTTAGATGTCTACATGTGTTTTGAGATACATCATTCCATCTTCACAGTGATGCAATCCTTGTATTTTTGTGGGTCTTGTAATGAGTGCATCGAGCTTTTTAAGTAGGGTACTTGATGTTACTGTTTTGCTTGTTTGAATCTGCTATATCCTGATGCTATGTTAACCTGCTTCTAAAAGTCATTATATGCATAATCTGGAGATGTTAACTAAGTATGTTTTGTTATACATGTCATGCTCTATCCATTAATGCCCCTGGTTGCGTTTATATCCTGCTGTAACATGTTGTTATCTTGCTCCAAACTTGCTAAATAATGTTGTTGTCAGCCTGTTAACATTAAGTTCAATGTTGTCATGATTATTGTTAGTGATCCAAGCATGCTATGAACTTTCTCTTGCCATGCTTAGCTTCATAAACATTTAGTCTTACTGTTGGTTACCTTCACATGCCATGTATTGCTCTGTGGTGGGTGGTTCAAGCTCACCAACATGCCTACTTATTGTTGTTCCTGCCATGTATGAATCTGTCATATCACTTGCTATGTTTACATGGGTGCCATCATATTTTCTGTACCCTTTTGGCTCATGGTCAGTAAGGGACTTTTGTTATATGAAATTATTGGGTTCATGCCATGCCTTGTTTGCCATGATAAGTACCTGTAACATGTTGTTTGCTAGCCCTAAACATTGCAACCTGATATTATTTCTGCTAAGTCTGAAACTGTTATTATTTGCAATCCTGTCATGTCCTTTTGAGCATGTTATATTGTTTTCTGGAGATAGCTCAGTGTTCATGTTTTGTCATGCTTTATCTGTACTTCATGTTCATTCCTTTTGTTCTTATGTTGAGATGCTGTAGCATATTGTTTTGATGCTTGCAAGATGCCTAGTTGTTGTTTTGGGCAGATTGTTGTTGTAACTTGTATAGAGTGTATGTGTTGAACCGTTGCTCCGTTTTGAGTGTGCTCTATATGAAACTTGCTTAGTTTTGCATGTAGTTTCATATTATCATGTTGCATCCATCTTTTGAGAGTGTTTGCTTGATGTTTGTATGCATTTTGCATCAATGCCATGTTTAACTTGTTTTGCTCATATCTTCTAGGTCGTAGCTCCGAACTAATTGAACTTTATATGTAACTTGACTAGAATCTCGTGTAGATCATCTTGGTGCATCTTAACTTGCTGTTTAACAACTTGAACATAAGGTTTATTCAGATCTGGACCAATTTCGAAACTTGCATATGAGGACTTACCGGAATTGTTATATGTTGTTTCCGGCCTCATTTAAACTTGCCTTGATGTGTTGCCCTTGTATGCATCATCTCTTGCCATGAGTAGCTTCATGTAGCCTTGTCATGCATCATACTTGGTTGAGCATCATGTCATGTATATGTGTGGTGTGTTTACCATGTTGTGTGCTTCTTCTCGATAGTTCCCGTTTCGTTGCGATTGTGAGGATTCGTTCATCTACGCTTGGTTCGGCTTCATCCGTTCATCTTCTTCATGGACTCATTCTTTTTCCTTGTGGGATTTTAGGCAAGATGACCATCACCTTGGATCTCACTACTATCATTGTTATGCTAGTTGCTTCGTTCTATCGCTATGTTGCGCTTCCTATCACTTGTTCCTCAAGCCTCCCAAACTACCATGTCAGCCTCTAACCTTTTTCACCCTTCCTAGCAAACCGTTGTTTGGCTATGTTACCGCTTTTTCTCAGCCCCTCTTATAGCATTGTTAGTTGCAGGTGAAGTTGAAGATTGCTCCATGGTGGACAGGATTTTGTTGGGATATCACAATATCTCTTATATTATTAATGCATCTATATATTTGGTAAAGGGTGGAAGGCTCGGCCTTATGCCTGGTGTTTTGTTCCACTCTTGCCGTCCTAGTTTCCGTCATACCGGTGTTATGTTCCCGGATTTTGCGTTCCTTACGCGGTTGGGTGATTTATGGGACCCCCTTGACAGTTCGCTTTGAATAAAACTCCTCCAGCAAGGCCCAACATTGGTTTTACCATTTTCCTACCACCTATACCTTTCCCTTGGGAGTAATTAACCCAAGGGTCATCTTTATTTTAGCCCCCCCCCCGGGCTAGTGCTTCTCTAAGTGTTGGTCCGAACCGAGCAGCCTGCAGGGCCCCCTCGGGGAAACTCGAGGTCTGGTTTTACTCGTAGCTTGACTTATCCGGTGTTTCCCTGAGAACGAGATATGTGCAGCTCCTATCGGGATTGTCGGCGCATCGGGCGGCTTTGCTGGTTTTGTTTTACCATTGTCAAAATGTCTTGTAAACCGGGATTCCGAGACTGATCGGGTCTTCCTGGGAGAAGGAATATCCTTCGTTGATCGCGAGAGCTTATCATGGGCTAAGTTGGGACACCCCTGCAGGGTATTATCTTTCGAAAGCCGTGCCAACGGTTATGTGGCAGATGGGAATTCGTTAATGTCCGGTTGTAGATAAATTGACACCAGATCCGAACTAAAACGCATCAACCATGTGTGTAGCCGTGATGGTCTCTTTTCGGCGGAGTCCGGGAAGTGAACACGGTTTTGGGTAATGTTTGATGTAAGTAGGAGTTCAGGATCACCTCTTGATCATTGCTAGCTTCACGACCGTTCCGTTTGCTTCTCTTCTCGCTCTCATTTGCGTATGTTAGCCACCATATATGCTTAGTCGCTGCTGCAACCTCACCACCTTACCCCTTCCTTTCCCATTAAGCTTTGCTAGTCTTGATACCCATGGTAATGGGATTGCTGAGTCCTCGTGGCTCACAGATTACTACAACAACAATTGCAGGTACAGGTTATGCGATGATCTTGACGCGAGAGCGATGTTCCTTGTTTTGGAGTTCTTCTTCTGCTTCTTCTTAGATCAGGGGATAGGTTCCAGGTCGGCAGCCTGGGCTAGCGGGGTGGATGTCGTTTGAGTTTCTGTTTGTGTTTGATCCGTAGTCGGATGGTGCAATTTTGTAAGATGATGTTGTATTCCTGTGGCATTCTATGCCTTTTGTATGTATCCCCATCTATTTATGTAATGTTGATGTAATGATATCCACCTTGCAAAAGCGTCTCAATATGCGGGTCTATCCTTGGTGGTACCTTCGAGTTCCTCTTGGATAGGGTCGCATATTCATGATGTTCTCGAAGAAGAGCGGGTTCACCTTAATTCCAATGGCGTATGTTCGAGGTCTCGTCATATGTCCTCTTGGGGTATGGAGAGTAGTCGGAGTGTACATGGGGATGAGTGTGGGATGCTCCGCATCAGTACCCATAGTCTTTTTCCTTTTAAATTCGAATTAGTAATAAATCCAGGAATTTCAGAAAAACTTTAGATCTTTGAGAACTCATAGTAATTAAACCGTAGCTCGGATGAAAAAGTTTACTAAATGAAAGTTGCTTAGAATTTCGAGAGAAATCCGGATACGAGGCACGTTCGTCTGCCACACATCCCTAGCATAGCAAACATGCAATTTTTTCCCTCCGGTTCATCTGTTTGACAGACGTCCGGACCGGGAAAACTTTCCCGGATGTTTTCCCCCTTTGCTAGTATCACCTAGCATCGCGTTCGAACACCTCTAGCCCCGTTTATAGTCTTGTGATACTTATGTTTGCGTGTATTTACTGTTTCTTCCCCCTCTTCTCTCCGGTAGACCCCGAGACCGATGTTGATGTCACTGTGATCGACTACGTCGACGATGATCCTTCTACCCCTTTCAATGGAGCTTCCAGGAAATCCCCCCCCCCCTTTGATCATCCCGATATCAACCATTCTATACTCTCATGCTTGCATTAGATTTTCCTACTGTAATTGTTTACTCCTATTCTGATGCATTGCCTACTTTTGTACCTGCTTTTGTTACCTACCTACTTATCCTAAACTGTTTAGTATAGGTTGGTTAGTGATCCATCAGTGACCCCCACTTGTCCTTGTTGCCCCTACTTCATCTTCGATGACTCGATCAACGTGATCGATGACCAGAGCCTAACACCTCACATCACATCATGCCCCTTTAGTTGCTCGACTCTGCAGAGCTACTATCGAGTGCCGAGTGTGATCCCTCATAACGCACTCCTGATGATAATTCTGTAGTGTAGTTATTCGGTCGTGGTCATCGAGGGTGATTTCCTCTTTCACCATTCCCGATACGGCTCTGTCGTTCAACACCTCAAGTGTGAACCTCGAGGGTGGTCCCTCTTACGTTCACCTTGATGATTACATTGAGTGGAATCCACCGGGGGTGATTCCTCGGGTTTTCCCCTTGATGTCTGGACACACAGTTACCTTGACTTTACTTGAGACCTTGGTAAAAGTCGGGCGGGCCCGGAAAGCACCCGCAAGATGGTTACGTGGCACGGCCGGGCATTCTAGGCCCTTGTCGTAAGTCCACGAGACGGGGCGACTGGGTCACTTTCGATCGTGAGCCTCTGCTCGTCTCCGCAAGCTAAAGATACACTATGGTTTGGGTATTTGTTATGAGTTGGCCTTTGGCCTTTACGCACCAACCACCATGTGAGAATAGTTATGGGCCTCGATGTCGTGGTATCAGCCGAAGCTTTGTCAGACGTCTAGTTTAGCAGTGCGGCACGGCTGGGACGGCACCATCCTGTAGTGGTGGAGCCTGGACCCGCCCTGTACGCTACGACCCGGAGTGCAACGGGCGATGGGCCCAGACCCCGAAGTGCTTAGGAGGTAGACCGGCGGGGACCTCTCTACTGAGCCTAGGTAGGGCTGCGACGTGTTGATCTTCCGAGGCCGGGCATTGACCCCAGAAAGGTGTGTCTGGCCAACGTGATCAAGCGTGTTGGAAAATGTGGTGCACCCCTGCAGGGAAGATTATCTATTAATAGCCGTGTGCACGGTAACAGACGTTCAGACTTATATCCTGATCTTATACAACTACAAATGGATACTTAAGATATGTGGCTCCGGGATTGCTTTCTCGCAGGGAGTCGAGGAAGGATCTCTGGGCATTAATGTTACAACATGCTTGTTAATTATAAACTGCTATTCTTTACTCTTCTACATGCTGCAAGATGCTTGGAGCTTCTTGAAGATGCTAGTCTTTGATATGTTAGGCCTTCCCCTCTATTCTGGCATTCTGCAGTTCAGTCCACAGATACAAACATTCCATTTGATACCAGTGCATACTTAGTATAGAACTGATGCTTGCGAGTACTTTGGATGAGTACTCATGGTTGCTTTGCTACCCCTTTCCCCCCTTCTTTCTTCTTTCCGGTTGATGCAACCAGATGGTGGATCCATGGAGCCAGATGCCACCGCCGACGGATACTGCTACGTGAAGACCGCCGACGACCAGGAGTAGTTAGGAGGTCCCAGGCAGGAGGCCTTGCCTCTTCGATCGTGTTGCTTTTGTGCTAGACTTCTTAAGGCATTCTTGTTTAACCTTATGTCTGTACTCAGATATTGCTGCTTCCGTTGACTCTTGTGTATCGAACTTGTATTCGAGCCCTCGAGGCCCCTGGCTTGTAATATGAAGCTTGTATTATTTCATTTCGTGTCTAGAGTTGTGTTGTGATATCTTCCCGTGAGTCCCTGATCTTGATCGTACACATTTGCGTGTATGATTAGTGTACGATCGAATTGGGGGCGTCACAAGTTGGTATCAGAGCCGACTGCCTGTAGGTAGCCCCCTTTCCAACTCCCTGGCCGAAGTTAGGTCTAGTCGTCTAAAACTATTTTACTAACTTGGTTGTGTGGCTTACAGGCCCACGTCGTTGTTGGGTGGTATTAGGATCTTTTATTCCTCATCTATACTCTGGGACTCTGATCTCTCGTCTATTCGGGTTAAACATTTTACTCACTCTGACATTAGGCTTTCGTACCCACTTGCTCCCGGAGAGCCCCGACATTATCGATTATTGCTTGCTTCGCCAGAAGATTCTGCAGATACTGCTCGATGTTTCTCGAGACACTGTGCCAACTGGCTTGCAGTTCGTGACCACCGATAATCCCTGGAAAGAACATCCTTGCCGCTTGCACCTTCATCCCCAGTTGCTATTGTTATTACAAGATACCCTGAAATACTTTTCGATATTCTGAAAATTCGTTGCGTCTGCTGCCTTGCAGCTCCTTTTCCACATGAATACATGCTCGAATAATTCCTCACACTTATAGAGGATTTGTTCATTCCTAGTTATTCATGTGTTTCACAAAATATCCTGAAATGCTATTCGACCTTCCGAGAATCCTTTGCAACCTATTGCTTTGGAAAGTCTTGCGTGCCGGCATTATGGTTAATTTCATATTTCTAGTAATCTCCATTGACATCCTATGTCTCTATCGTTTCGAGTCCCTTCATCCAATTTGTTGCGAATGATCGAATTCCTCAATCAGATCCTAGCATTCATCCTTCCGGCTCAGACATCACTCATGAGTTGGTTCTCGGCAAACCAAACCTTAATTGATTGTTGACCTATATCTATTCAACTTACTCATCTTTTGAATAGAGCCTCTGCTTCTGATCCTTCGTCTTGAAATCATAATTCCTTTGTACCCAAGCATCAAATCATTCAGATGTTTCTATAAGCCGATGCCTTTGCATCCCCTTCTTCATCTGATTGATTACCGATACTCACATCAGATCCATTGAGGACTGTTAAATCCTTTGTTGGATTATTATCCGGCAGTGTCCTTCATATTCAAAACTTTGTGTGCTCTTCCCCTGATACATATTGCCTTCAATAAATTGTATTCTCTTCTTTGTCAACCTTGCTCTGCTCTTGAGCTTCAGTTAATTACTCCTGAAGTTCGTGGTATATGTTCCTAAGATGCCCCAATGGGTTGAACCTATGTTTTCCCTAATCCATGTGAACTCGAAAGTTATGCGAGTCATACTCTTCTGGCGCTTCTCCAGATAAATCTTCTGCACTACAATTTCTTCGAAAACGAGAAGTGAATGAAAGGTTATGCATTGAAGAAGTGGGAGTCGACCTAGAACCTTTGTGTTCATGCCCATGGACCTGATGTAGAAGTTATCATGGAAGTTGCTCGTAAAAATAATTATTTCTTTGGTACAAGCTCATCTTGTATCCATGAATTGATCCTTTGCAATCATGGTTCCGACCATATTTCCTCCTTGATTCCATTTACTGGATAAGTTAAAATACTTATCCTCTGCAAATCATTTCCCCCGTCCAATGTCTACTCCGATTTACCTTCCGGCATTACACCTAGTACTTGATACTAGGAAGTTTTATACCCCATCACATCATTCCTAGCCCGATCGGCTATATTTTTATCGTGTCAACTTTTAGCTATGCTACCTGGTCCTTATGCCCGGAGCAACTTCCGAGGATGAGCTAAGCTTACATCGATCTTCTTCATCTTATCATTTCACCTCGAACAACAAGCTTGATTTCGAGCTTATGTCGAATCCGTGGTTCTCACAGCCTTTCACTTCATCCTTCCTTTTCTACTCGATGGAATCTTCATAGAGTCTCTCGACAAAATTTGTCGTGATCACTGTCAACACTTTGGCTTCTTTAGAGATGTCAATTGAATTTATGGCTAGAAATAGCATCCCTGCCCCTCGATGATTGTGATATCATTGGTGACATCTTGATTTTCTGCCAACACAGACCTGATTGTGCTTGGTTATTCCTTACATTCTAAGATAATCTTGGAATTGTTTCTCGGTATCTCTTGAGATCTTCGAACTCAATCTTTACTTGACACCATATCGTTGCTGCATCGAAGCATGACTGTGGTATTCCGAATATCTACAAGAACATCGGAAGCACAATACAAAATGTTTCTTGTTCAATTACCCTCACCCCGTTGTATGGGTAATATCATGATTCTTCCCTCGCCCCATTATCTAAATGCTTTTGAACTTGCTGTCCTGTCATGTATTTCCTGCTCCGCTTTTTTCCCTGTGAAGGATATACTCCCAATTTTTGTGTGTAAACACATTTTCCTTCTCATTGATTAATTTGAATAATCAATTAATCATTTTTTCCTTTCCATTGTTTTGTTTAACCTTTCTTGTGATCTATATGATCTAAGCAGTAATAGTTCCCTGCTTATGAAAAAAACTCGGTGTACAATTTGTCAGTAAGACCTTGTTATTATTGTTGTTGACTTCTGGTAACCACAGATCGATGAGAACTTTGCCTATTGGTCCGCCTCGTCTTAACGAGCAGGAAAATGGTTCTCTTCGTCCCTCACCCTTGGTACCAACGTTGTTGGCAACATACCTGACATGCCTTGCTACTGGCCCCTTTCTACTTTTAACCTACATGGTGGGCTCATAACCCACAGTTCCACAGGATCGGAACCTGACTCTCCCGTATATCCTTTATTCCGAAGTATCATTTTCTCTTGGCTTTGTGTGTTGTCATGAGCCGCCTTCGCGAGATCACCAATTCTGGTATAAGATAAAATACTTATTCCCGTCACTCTGAAACCCTTTCACGCTCTGTTTCAGGCAACGAACGATTGCCTACCCGATTGGAGCTTCTTATTGCGCCTTCTTACATTCCTCTCGATGACTTTCTTGAATTTCAACTCGAGATATGCCTCTTTTCCACGTTCACTGGGATAGTCCCCAGGTAACTATATTGTGTTGAGCTCCGTCCTTCTCGAGTCTTTTCCCCTTACTCCACCCCTTAAATCTCGGGATGAGATTTCTTGTAGTGGAGGTGATTTGTAACACCCACAGTGTCATGCTACAGTAATCCCCTATTAATGGTTCCATGCCATCATGTTACTATTGCTAAACTTCACTTGATTCAAATCACAATTTAAATTCAAATCCAATCTAAAAGTCAAAATTCAAATTTGCCAAACATGAAAACTAAAATGTTCAAGGTGTGCCAAATAATCCCTAGGTATTTGTCATGTTGGAACCAACCTCTTTTGGATTCCAAAAGTGCTCCTGGAAATTATTTAGTGGTCCAGCATCATTTAAACTTAGCCTTTTCAATTTATAAAAATGGTTAGGTAACTCCTTTTGGCCTCAAACTTTTCGTGTCTCCTAGAAATAAGGTGCTTGATTTATGTGACAAGTCTCATCTCTAGCAAAACTCATTTAGTTTTACAATTAAATACAAAACAGTAAAGAAAATAAGGAACAGAAAAGGTGTGTTAAAAGGCTAACCTAGTGCTACAATGGCCCAGCCCACCCAACCTACAGTGGCCCAGCCCACCTCTCCTCATCTCCCTCCACTCGCTACAGGAAAACGGGGAGGACGTGGCGGCCATCCCGCGGTCGTGGCCGTCCCCCAGCCACGTGCAGCCATCCCCGACCCCCCCCCTCTTGGTTAAAGAGCACCCCCCTGGAACCCTAGATCAAAACCCTAGCTTAATTCCCCTCGCTCTCTCCCTCACCATCATCGTTTTGGACGCGCTCGAGCTCATGGTCGCCATGGCCGACCTCGTCGACGCGGCCACCGTCATCCCCGCGCCTTGAGGTCATGTCCAGGAGCTCCGACGAGTTCGTCTACGTCCTCTACAGCCACCTGTTCGAAGTCGACGCCTCTGCATCGTACGGATTGAGCTTCATCTTCCTCGGTCGCCGCCGACGTTCTTCTTCAAATTCGTCTGATCCTGCGCTCCTAAGCTCCCACCGGGCCTACTTGTGCCTCCACAGTGAGCTCCTCCCTTAGATCCCCTTTTCCCCCTTCGATTTGTACGCCGTAAGCCACCGTCACCGTCGTGCCCGAGATTCAGCGTACGTGTACATGTGTGCGTACTGCCACTGCTCTGCCTCTTGTCCTTGCGAGCTGCTGCTGCTCTTAACTACTCCATGCCACTACTGCTACTCCTCATTGCTACTGTTCTACCGCTGCTGCTGCTTAGAACTCCTGGTGGCCGTTGCCTCCCTACCGTGCCTGCGCCCACTTTCCGCCGTCACTGCCCGCGCCCTACTGCGCTTGTGCCAGCCGCGGCCTCGCCGCGCCTGCCTGCGCCGCTGCCCTTCGCCGCCCTGAACCCCCGGCCGCTCCTGTGCGAGCTACTGGCCATAGCCGCCGTGTGCTGGTGCGTGTGTGCACAGCCATGATGAGGCCGGCTGGGCTCTATCCACTAAGGCCGGCCCCATTCTAATTAGCTAGTACTAATTAGGTTAGTTAGGTGTTACTTAGCCTAATGGACCAATGACAGTGGGCCCCAATCTAAATAACCTTTTAATTTAACTATAGTCAATGACATGTGGGACCCATAACATTGTTCACGTTTGACCCCGGTCAACACTTTGACTATTGACTGCTGACCGGGAAGTTGACTAAGTCAACTGGGCCCTGGCCCCACATGTCAGCTTCTCTGTAGTTCTGGCTGGGTACACTTTTGGGTACCCATATCCTTTTTCCTTTTAAATTTGAATTAGTAATAAATCCAGGAATTTCAGAAAAACTTTAGATCTTTGAAAATTCATAGTAATTAAACCGTAGCTTGGATGAAAAAGTTTTTCTACATGAAAGTTGCTCATAATTTTGAGACAAATCCGGATACGCTGTACGTTCGTCTGCCACACATCCCTAGCATAGCAAACATGCAATTTTTCCCTCCGATTCATCTGTCTGACAGGCGTCCGGAACCGGGAAAACTTTCCTGGATGTTTTCCCCCTTCGCTAGTATCGCCTAGCACCGCGTTCGAACACCTCTAGCTCCGTTTATAGTCTTGTTATACTTATGTTTGCGTGTATTTATTGTTTCTTCCCCCTCTTCTCTCCGGTAGACCCCGAGACCGATGTTGATGTCACAGTGATCAACTACGTCGACAACGATCCTTCTACCCCTTTCAACGGAGCTTCCACGCAACCCCCCCCCCCCTTGATCATCCTGATATCGCCCATTCGATACTCTCATGCTTGCATTAGATTTTGCTACTGTTAGTGTTTGCTCCTATTCTGATGCATAGCCTGCTTTTCTACCTGCTTTTGTTACCTACCTGCTTATCCTAAGCTGTTTAGTATAGGTTGGTTAGTGATCCATCAGTGACCCCCACTTGTCCTTGTTGCCCCTGCTTCATCTTTGATGACTCGATCAACATGATCGATGACTAGAGCCTGACACCTCACATCACATCACGCCCCTTTAGTTGCTCGACTCTGCAGAGCTACTATCGAGTGCCGAGGGTGATCCCTCATAACGCACTCCTGATGATAATTTTGTAGTGTAGTTATTCGGTCATGGTCATCGAGGGTGATTTCCTCTTTCACCATTCCCGATACGGCTCTATCGTTCAACACCTCAAGTGTGAACCTCGAGGGTGGTCCCTCTTACGTTCACCTTGATGATTACATTGAGTGGAATCCATCCGGGGTGATTCCTCGGGTTTTCCCCTTGATGTATGGACACACGGTTACCTTGACTTTACTGGAGACCTTGGTAAAAGTTGGGCGGGCCCGGAGAGCACCCGCAAGATGGTTTTGTGGCATGGCCGGGCATTCTAGGCCCTTGTCGTAAGTCCATGAGACGGGGCGACGTGGTCACTTTCGATCGTGAGCCTCTGCTCGTCTCCGCAAGCTAATGATACACTATGGTTTGGGTATTTGTTCTGAGTTGGCCTTTGGCCCTTACGCACCAACCACCACATGAGAATAGTTATGGGCCTCGATGTCGTGGTATCAGCCGAAGCTTTGTCAGACGTCTAGTTCAGCAGTGCAGCATGGCTGGGCCGGCACCATCCTGTGGTGGTGGAGCCTGGACCCGCCGTGTACGCAACGAGCTGGAGTGCAACGGGCAATGGGCCCAGACCCCGTAGTGCTTAGGAGGTAGACTGGCGGGGACCTCTCTGCTGAGCCTAGGTAGGGCTGCGACATGTTGATCTTCCAAGGTCGGGCATTGACCCCAGAAAGGTGTGTCCGGCCAATGTGATCGAGCATGTTGGAAAACGTGGTGCACCTCTGCAGGGAAGATTATCTATTAATAGCCGTGTCCACGGTAACAGACGTTCAGACTTATATCCCGATCTTATACAACTACAAATGGATACTTAAGATATGTGGCTCCGGGATTGCTTTCTCGCAGGGAGTCGAGGAAGGATCTCTGGGCATTAATGTTACAACATGCTTGTTAATTATAAACTGCTATTCTTTACTCTTCTACATGCTACAAGATGCTTGGAGCTGCTTGAAGATGCTAGTCTTCGATATGCTAGGCCTTCCCCTCTTTTCTGGCATTCTGCAGTTAAGTCCATAGATACAAACCTTCCATTTGATACCAGTGCATACTTAGTATAGATCTGATGCTTGCCAGTACTTTGGATGAGTACTCACGGTTGCTTTGCTACCCCTTTCCCCCTTCTTTCTTCTTTCCGGTTGATGCAACCAGATGGTGGATCCATGGAGCCAGATGCCACCGCCGACGGATACTGCTATGTGAAGACCGCCGACAACCAGGAGTAGTTAGGAGGTCCCAGGCAGGAGGCCTTGCCTCTTCGATCGTGTTGCTTTTGTGCTAGCCTTCTTAAGGCATTCTTGTTTAACCTTATGTCTGTACTCCGATATTGCTGCTTCCGCTGACTCTTGTGTATCGAGCTTGTATTTGAGCCCTCGGGGCCCCTAGCTTGTAACATGAAGCTTGTATTATTTCATTTTGTGTCTAGAGTTGTGTTGTAATATCTTCCTGCGAGTCCCTGATCTTGATCATACACATTTGCGTGTATGATTAGTGTACGGTCGAATTGGGGGCGTCACACCCTACCCCTCCTCTCGTGATTCCCTTTAAAAACTCTCTCTAAAACCATCCACAGCCGCCGGCATTGTCGTTCAGATTTCGCTGCATCCGTCGATGTCCGCCATCTATTCCGGCTCCGGTGAGCTCTCCTAACTTCTCCAACTCCGGCCAACGGCCTAGTCTACACCATGTTTTGTTTTGACATGATTTTTCTCTCCTTTGTCATCTACAGAGGCTGCCCCAACTCCACGTGCTCCGCCGGAACACCGAGCTCCGTCGCTTCATCATCATCGTCTCCGCTGTCCCCGACGACCCCTCGCCCCACCTTCAACAAAAATCGGTCACCCTAAACCATCCGCACCCGCTGGACATCGCCACCTCCCCCGCCGGCGACCGGAGCCACTACCCCGTCGGCGCCCCGCTTCTCTGCCACTGTCGTTCTTCTCTGCAAGCACGAGCGCTCTCCTCTACTGGCTCCTGTTTTTTTCTTTGGATCAAATCATTATGTTAGATTAGATCGGTTTAGTAGATCGTTTTTTTAGAATGTTTTTTAGCGGTTTAGTTTGCAGTTTATTACGGTTTAGGTCGAACCGGTTTGTCTGTTTTCTGTTTTAAACGTACGCGCACGTTTCAGTTAAGTTACGGCCGAGCGTGGTTTAGCTTTGGATCGCACGCTCCTCCTATCCCCAGAGCAGCCCGCTACGTAGATTAGCGCATGATCTGTTTTTTATTCGGTTTTCTTTTTTATATCTTTAGATCTACAACTCCGATTTGGATGATTCTTTTTCCTACGGTTTCACAAAAATCCCATCTATCCAGAGAAGCCAACGAAAAATATTTTTGAACGTCTCATGTTTTCCTATAGTTTTATCATCTGCTTTCTCTTATTGTGATCTTGTCGGTACATTCAATGTACTGACCTACACGGCTGCAATGTCTCATGTTGCAGATATTTCTTCAACGAGTAAGAGTTACGATACAGGGTTACAGTCTACACTCAACCTGCTGATGGCGTTGATGGGACTCCACACCCAATTGTTTGTTTCTGCTGAGATTTATTAGGTATATATCTGTTTTACGTTATTCATACATGTGATTGCACTTTGATATATACATTGATGTACTGTGTGTGCCAGCATACTGATCTAGGGATGGCACAGATACACAGAGGCTTGACCGTTTGAGGTCGGGTCGCTACACTACTACTAGAATCTTGATCTCTAGCCTTCCCCAAGTTGCTTTCCACTCAAATTTTCTTTCCACCATATCCAAATCTATGAGAGAGAGTTGAGTGTTGGGGAGACTATCATTTAAAGCACAAGAGCAAGGAGTTCATCATCAACACACCGACTATCACCTTTTGGAGAGTGGTGTCTCCTATATTGGTTAGGTGCCGCTTGGGAGCCTCTGACAAGATGTGGAGTTGAACCAAGAAGTTTGTAAGGAAGGATATAGCCTGCTTCATGAAGATCTACCCGAGTGAGGCAAGTCCTTCGTGGTCGATGGCAATGGTGGGATAGACAAGGTAGCTTCTTCGTGGACCCTTCGTGGGTAGAGCCCTCCGTGTACTCGTGCAACCGTTACCCTTTGTGGGTTGAAGTCTCCATCAACGTGGATGTATGATAGCACCACCTATCGGAATCACGCCAAAAATCTCCATGTCTACATTGCGTTTGCACACTCCAATCCCATCACTTTACTTTCTTGCAACTAGCATGATTTACTCTTTCCGTTGCTTATACTCTTGCCATGCCTGCTTGAAATGTATTGTGAATGCTTAAACTTGTGCTTAAACTCCACCTCAACTTGAAGAACTTAAAAACTGTCACTTTTGCTTGTTGAGGGTCTAATCACCCCCCCCCCTCTAGACCCCTCTTCTCGATCCTTTCAGTATCAAGCAGGCAGGCGAGAAGGTGGATAAATAGCACGACAAGGCTTGTCGGGCTACCCCCGTGATGTGACACTAAGCGATGCATTTAATGCACCTTGTCATGTCTGTAGAGTTAGGTATGATAGCACTATGGCTATCCAATCACTGGATAATGACTGTTTTGCAATTGTAGTAACCCCTTGACCTATAAAAGGAGGGTTGTGGCTACCTTATAAAGGATTTAGACCCTTCTACACTCATACACGCGTAGATGCTCTTGTCCCAAGGCGACCTTGGCGGGCTAAAGCATTGCGTCTCCACCACGGTCCATTCATTAATCCACCAAAGTAGGGGTAGGGATTTACGCCTTGCGGTGGCCCGAACCTGGGTAAAACTGCCCGTGACATTGCTGTTGTGCTGCTCTATAGCCTCTGCTCTTTGTGCAACACGCCCTTCCCCCTTGCCGAACCACAAAGGGGCCAATGGTCTCATAGGTGGCCGTGTTGAACCTCGACATCTTTGGCGCGCCAGGTAGGGGGAGCGCTTGTGCGAACCTGAGGGTGTCTACATTGCATTTGCACACTCCAATCCCATCCCTTTACTTTCTTGTAACTAGCATGCTTTACTGTTTCCACTGCTTATACTCTTGACATGCTTGCTTGAAATGTGTTGTGAATGCTTAAACTCCACCTCAACTTGAAGAACTTAAAAAATGGCCACTTTTGCTTGTTGAGGGTCTAATCACCCCCCCCCCCCGAGACCCCTCTTCTCGATCCTTTCAATTGGTATTAGAGCTTTGGTCTCCATTGCTTTGGTTTAATCGCCATTGGAGGAAGATGGATGAGTCTACAATTGGGAGTATGAGACGTAGAGTACCTATGCTTGACAGAGAGTTCTATAGTGCTTGGAAAAATGAGATGCTTGAGATTTTCAATGAATATAACTTGAACAAGTATGTTACTAGTCCTTGTGCGCCTCCTATTAGTCCCTTGCATCCTACCCCTGATGAGTATCTTGACATGACCCGCAATCTTAGAACTATTGATCTTATCATGAGAGGATTGCCTAGAAATTTGCTTGTATGCTTGCCTACATTTGAATGTGCTTATACTATATGGAGATATCCCGAGGAGCGCTTTCCAAACTATTCCTTGAAAAATCTAGATGAGATTCTTCAAAAGTCCATAGCTTTTCATAAAATGAAACCTAGTGATCCTAAATTTGGTGATTGTCTATTTGAGCTTCGTGACCTTATGCATGCCAAAGGAGATGTTGGAGTCATTAGTAGCATCATCTAACAAGTCATTAGAATTCATAAAGATGCACATTGTCATGACCATAAATCTAATAATCACTCTCTCTAGGTGATGATCATTCGCAAGATGATGTTGAACATGGATACTATGATGAGGATGATGATAGTGACTTTGGTCTTGATGAGTCGATGAGACACTTTGGTCTTATGGCTAACCTTTGTGGATACATGGTAGGAGGAAAGGAATGGGTTCTTGATAGTGCATGTACTGATCATATGACCAAAGATAAAGATATGTTCCATGAGCTTGCTAAAAACGATGGTCCCTGAAAGTATGTCACTTTTGGTGGCAACTCAAAGCATAAAGTAGTTGGCCTCGGTAAGGTGGCTGTCTCTCATGATAGCTCTATCCAAAATGTTATGCTCGTTGAATCTCTTGGCTACAATTTACTTTCCATATCTAGACTAGCCGATTTCGGTTTCAATGTTCTATTCACTGAAGTAGATTACCAAGTGTTTCGAAGAGATAATCATAATATGGTCTTTACTGGTATACGATGAGGTGATCTATACATTGTTGATTTCACAAAAAAAGGCTCAACCTAGAACTTTCTTAATTGCTAAATCTTCTAAAGGTTGGTTGTGGCATAGAAGGTTACGTCACGTGGGCATGCAAAATCTTGATAAGCTTATTAAAGGTGATCATATCCTTGGTGTTAAAGATGTTATATTTGACAAGGATAGACTTTGTAGTGCTTGTCAAGCAGGAAAACAAGTTGGAGGAAGTCATCCCCTGAAGAACATCATGACCACGAGAAGACCGCTTGAGCTACTTCATATGGATCTTTTTGGTCCCAACGCCTATAAGAGTCTCAGCGGTAACTCATTCGGATTGGTCATTGTTGATGATTTTTCAAGATTTACGTGGGTGTTCTTTCTTGATGATAAATCGCAGGTCCAAAAGATCTTCAAGAACTTCGCTAGGAAGGCCCAAAACCAATTTGAAGTGAAGATCAAGAAGGTTCAGAGTGACAACAGAACGGAGTTCAAGAATGCCAATGTGGACACCTTTCTTGACGAAGAAGGGATTCACATGAGTTCTCGGCTATGTACACACCTCAACAAAATGGAGTTGTTGAGAGGAAGAACCGGACACTTATCGAGATGGCGAGAATGATGCTTGATGAATACAATACACCAAGACACTTTTGGGCGGAAGCGGTTGAGACAGCTTGTCATGCAACAAATTGACTATATCTTCACAAGCTTCTCGCCAAGATGGCATACGAGCTACTCACCGATAACAAACCCCAAGTTGGATACTTTCAAGTATTTGGCTCAAAGTGTCACATTCTTGATAAGCATCATCGTTTGAAATTTGCCCCTAAATCTCATGAAGGTTTCCTACTTGGTTATGGCTCAAACTCTCACACTTACCGTGTCTACAACAATTTCACCTGAAAGGTTGAAGAGACATGCTACGTCTTGAGCTCGTGTTGGTTTTCCTTGAAGAGGAAAGGGTGATGCAGCAATAGTAGCGTAAGTATTTCCCTCAGTTTTTGAGAACCAAGATATCAATCCAGTAGGAGGCTCCTCAGAAGTCCCACGCACCTACACAAACAAACAAGGAACTCGCAACCAACGCAATAAAGGGGTTGTCAATCCCTTCACGGCCACTTGCGAAAGTGAGATCTAATAGAGATAGTATGATAAGATAAATATATTTTTGGTATTTTATAATATAGATGCAAAAAATAAGATGCAAATAAAGTAGATTGGAAGCAAATATGATAAGAGATAGAACCGGGGGGCATAGGTTTCACTAGAGGCTTCTCTCAATATAGCATAAGTATTACGGTGGGTGAACAAATTACTGTCGAGCAATAGATAGAAAAGCGAATAATTATGAGATTATCTAGGCATGATCATGTATATAGGCATCACGTCTACAACAAGTAGACCGACTCCTGCCTGCATCTACTACAATTACTCCACACATCGACCGACTCCTGCCTGCATCTAGAGTATTAAGTTCATAAAGAACAGAGTAACGCATTAAGCAAGATGACATGATGTAGAGGGATAAACTCAAGCAATATGATATAAACCCCATCTTGTTATCCTCGATGGCAACAATACAATACGTGCCTTGCAACCCTTTCTGTCACTGGGTAAGGACACCGCAAGATTGAACCCAAAGCTAAGCACTTCTCCAATGGCAAGAAAGATCAATCTAGTAGGCCGAACCAAACTGATAATTCGAAGAGACTTGCAACGATAACTCAATCATACAAAAAAGAATTCAGAGGAGATTCAAATATTTCTCATAGATAAACTTGATCATAAACCCACAATTCATCGGATCTCGACAAACACACCGCAAAAAGAGTTTACATCGAATAGATCTCCACAAGAGAGGGGGAGAACATTGTATTGAGATCCAAAAAGAGAGAAGAAGCCATCTAGATAATAACTATGGACCCGTAGGTCTATGGTAAACTACTCACAACTCATCGGAGGGGCAAGGATGTTGATGTAGAAGCCCTCCATGGTCGATTCCCCCTCCGGCAGAGTGCCGGCGAAGGCTCCAAGATGAGATCTCCCGGATACAGAAGGTTATGCGGTGGAAATTGTGTTTCGTTGGCTCCCTGGATGTTTTTGGAGTACGTAGGATTATATAGGAGGAAGAAGTACGTCGGTGGACGCCCCAGGGGCCCACGAGACAGGGGGCGTGCCCTATAGGGGGTCGCGCCCTCCTATCTCGTGGAGGCCTCGGCTGCTTCTTGATTTGCACTCCAAGTCCTCTGGATCACGTTCGTTCCAAAAATCACGCTCCCGAAGGATTCATTCCGTTTGGACTCCGTTTGATATTCCTTTTCTTCGAAATACTAAAATAGGCAAAAAAACAGCAATACGGGCTGGGCCTTCGGTTAGTAGGTTAGTCCCAAAAATGATATAAATGTGTAAAATAAAGCCCATAAACATCCAAAAGGGGTAATATAATAGCATGGAACAAACAAAAATTATAGATACATTGGAGATGTATCAAGCATTCCCAAGCTTAATACCTGCTCGTCCTCGAGTAGGTAAATGATAAAAAGAGAATTTTTGATGTGGAATGCTACCTATCATAATTCTTAATGTAATTTTCTTTATTGTGGCATGAATGTTCAGATCCCAATAATTCAAAATAAAAGTTCATATTGATAAAAGAAATAGTAACACTTCAAGCATACTAATCAAAGTAATCATGTCTTCTCAAAATAACATGGCAAAAGAAAGTTCATCCCTACAAAATCATATAGTTAGGCTATGCTTCATTTTCGTCACACAAAGATGTTCCCAACTTATATACCCCCGATGACAAGCCAAGCAATTGTTTCATACTTAAATAATCTCAAACTTTTTCAACCTTCACGCAATACATGAGCGTGAGCCATGGATATAGCACTATGGGTGGAATAGAATATGATGATGGGGATTGTGTGGAGAAGACAAAAAAAAGGAGAAAGTCTCACATTGACGAGGATAATCAACAGGCTATGGAGATGCCCATCAATTGATGTCAACATGAGGAGTAGGGATTGCCATGCAACAGATGCACTAGAGCTATAAATGAATGCTCAACAAAGGAAAACTAGTGGGTGTGCATCCAACTTGCTTGCTCATGAAGACCTAAGGCATTTGAGGAAGCCCATCGTAGGAATATACAAGCCAAGTTCTATAATGAAGAATTCCCACTAGTATGAAAAAGACAACTTATGAGACTCACTATATGAAAAACATGGTGCTACGTTGAAGCACAATATATGAGACTCACTACACGAAGAACAAGGTGCTACTTTGAAGTACAAGTGTGGAAAAAGAGATAGTAACATTGCCCTTTTTATTTATTTTCTTTTTTTCTTTCTTTTTTTCTTTTTCTTTTTTTTTCTTTTCTTTTTTTTCTTTTGGGCCTTCCTTTTTTTCTTTTGGCCTTTCTTCTTCTTTCTTCTTTTTCTTTTTTTTCTTTTTGGGCAATGCTCTAATAATGATGATCGTCACACTTTCATTGATTACAACATATGAATTACAACTCGAAACTAGAACAAGATATGACTCTATATGAATGCCTCTAGCGGTGTACCGGGATGGTGCAATGAATCAAGAGTGACATGTATGAAAAATAATGCATGGTGGCTTTGCCACAAAACAATGTCAACTACATGATCATGCAATGGCAATATGACAAAAGTAAAGTATGTCATGATGGTGAACGAAACGGTGGAAAGTTGCATGGCAATATATCTCGAAATGGCTATGGAAATGCCATAATAGGTAGGTATGGTGGCTGTTTTGAGGAAGATATAAGGAGGTTTATGTGTGATAGAGCATATCGTATCACGGGGTTTGGATGCACCGGCGAAGTTTGCACCAACTCTCAAGGTGAGAAAGGGTAATGCACGGTACCGAAGAGGCTAGCAATGGCGGAAAAGGTAAAAGTGCGTATAATCCATGGACTCAACATTAGTCAAAAGAACTCATATACTTATTGCAAAAATTTAGAAGTCATCAAAAATCAAGTACTAAGCGCATGCTCCTAGGGGGATAGATTGGTAGGAAAAGACCACCGCTCGTTCCCGACCGCCACTCATAAGGATGCACAAGCCAGGTACACTTCATGTTTCAAATTTGTTACACAACTTTAACCATACGTGCATGCTACTGGACTTGCTAACTTCAACACAAGTATTCTTTAAATTCATAATCACCCAACTAGCATGACTTTAATATCACTACCTCCCTATCTCAAAACAATTATCAAGTATCAAATTGATCATAGCATCCAATTCACTTCCTATGATAGTTTTTATTATACCCAACTTGGATGCCTACCATTCTAGGACCAATTTTATAACCATAGCAAATACCATGCTGTTATAAAAGACTCTCAAAAAGATATAAGTGAAGCATGAGAGACTAGCAATTTCTACAAAAAATTAAGTCACCACCGTGCTCTAAAAGATATAAGTGAAGCACTAGAGCAAAAACTATCAAGCTCAAAAGATATAAGTGAAGCACATAGAGTATTATAGCAAATTCTAATCAAATAGGCTTCTCCCAAAAGGTGTGTACAGCAAGGATGATTGTGGCAAACTAAAAGGCAGAGACTAATATAATACAAGACGCTCCAAGCAAAACACATATCATGTGGCGAATAAAAATATAGCTCCAAGTAAAGTTACCAATGAACAAAGACGAAAGAGGGGATGCCTTCCCGGGGCATCCCCAAGCTTAGGCTTTTGGCTATTCTTGAATATCTTGGGGTGCCTTGGGTATCCCCAAGCTTAGGCTCTTGCCACTCCTTATTCCATAGTCCATAAAAGCTTTACCCAAAACTTGAAAACTTCACAACACACAACTCAACAGGAAATCTTATAAGCTCCGTTAGTGAAAGAAAATAAAACCACCACATAAGGTACTGCAATGAACTCATTCTTTATTTATTTTGGTGTTAAACCTACTGTAATCCAACTTCTCTATGGTTTATAAACTAATTTACTAGCCATAGATGCATCGAAATAAGCAAACAACACACGAAAAACAGAATCTGTCAAAAACAGAACAGTCTGTAGCAATCTGTAACTAACGCAAATTTCTGAAAGTCTAAAAATCCTACCAAAATAGGAAGACCTGGAAAATTTGTTTATTGATCAGCATCAATAAGAATAAATGCAAAATCACGTTTCTGTGATTTAACAAAACTAAATTCGTGCGCGCAAAGTTTCTGTTTTTCAGCAGAATCAAATCAACTATCATCATAGGTTATCCTATAGGTTCTACTTGGCACAAACACTAATTAAAAGATAAAAACACATCTAAACAGAAGGTAGATGCAAGATTTATTACTAAACAGGAACAAAAACAAAAAACACAAAGAAAATTGGGTTGCCTCCCAACTAGCACTATCGTTTAACGCCCCTAGCTAGGCATAAAAGCGAAGATAGATCTAACGAGTGCCATCTTTGGCACTAAATTCATAAGTAGCTCGCATGATAGATTCATAAGGTAATTTGACTTTCTTTCTTGGAAAGTTCTCCATGCCTTTCTTTAATGGAAATTGGACTCTAATATTCCCTTCCTTCATATCAATAATCGCGCTAATCCTTCTAAGGAAAGGTCTACCAAGAATAATAGGGCAAGAAAGATTGCAATCTATATCAAGAACGATAAAATCTACGGACACCAAATTTCTATTTGCAACGATGAGAACATCATTGATCCTTCCCATTGGCTTTTTAATGGTGGAATCCGCAAGGTGCAAATTTAAAGAGCAATCATCAAGATCATGGAAACCTAGAATATCACATAAAGTTTTCGGAATCATGGAAACACTAGCACCCAAATCACACAAAGCAAAACACTCATGATCTTTAATTCTAATCTTTATAGTAGGTTCCCACTCATCATTAAGTTTTCTAGGTATAGAAACTTCCAAATTAAGTTTTTCATCATAAGATTGCATCAAGGCATCAACGATATGTTTGGTAAAAGCTTTCTTTTGCCTATAAGCATGAGGAGAATTAACAACGGATTGCAACAAGGAAATACAACCTTCTAAAGAACAATTATCATAATCAAATTCCTTGAAATCCGAGACAGTGGGTTCAATGCTATTTAAAGTTGTGACCTCTCCAATCCCACTTTTACCAACTTTAGCATCAAGATCTAAAAACTCCGAATGCTTGGGACGCCTTCTAGGCAAAGTTGACTCATCATCAGTCCCATAATTATCAAGATTCATATTGCATAACATAGATCTAATAGGAGACGCATCAATAACTTTAAGATCTTCATCATTATTTTCATGGAAACTAGAAGAACACGCCTTTACAAAGCTATATTTCTTAGCACGCAATCTAGCGGTTCTTTCCTTGCACTCGTCAATGGAAATTCTCATTGCTTTGATAGACTCATTGATATCATGCTTAGGAGGAGAAGATCTAAGTTTAAGAGACTCAACATCAAGCGAAAGTCTATCAACGTTCCTAGCCAAATCATCAACTTTGAGCAATTTTTCTTCAAGCAAAGCATTAAAATTCTTTTGAGAAATCATAAATTCTTTCACACTATTCTCAAAATCAGAGGGCATCTTATTAAAATTACCATAGGAATTATTATAGGAATTTCCATAATTATTAGAGGAATTACTAGGGAATGGTCTAGCATTAAAGGTTCCTCTATAAGCATTGTTTCCAAAACTATTCCTACCAACGAAATTCACATCCATAGATTCATTATTATTCTCAATCAAAGTAGACAAAGGAATATCATTGGGATCAATAGGAGTATTTTTAGTAGCAAACAACTTCATAAGTTCATCCATCTTTCCACTCAAAACATTGATTTCTTCTATAGCATGCACTTTTTTACTAGAAGATCTTTCGGTGTGCCATTGAGAATAATTAGCCATAATATTATCAAGAAGTTTTGTAGCATCTCCTAACTTGATTTCCATAAACGTGCCTCCCGCGGCCGAATCTAAGAGATTTCTAGAAGCAAAGTTCAAACCGGCATAAAAATTTTGTATGATCATCCATAAATTCAAACCATGAGTAGGGTAATTGTGAATCATCAATTTCACTATTTCCCAAGATTGGGCAACATGCTCATGATAAAGTTGTTTAAAATTCATAATATCGCTCCTAAGAGTGATAATCTTAGTAGTAGGAAAATACTTAGAGATAAAAGCATCTTTGCACTTGTTCCAAGAATCAATACTATTTTTAGGCAAAGACAAAAACCAAACTTTAGAACGATCTCTAAGTGAAAACGGAAATGACTTCAATTTAACAATATTGTTATCCTTATCTTTCTTCTTTTGCATATCACACAAATCAACAAAGTTGTTTAGATGAGTAACGGCATCTTCGTAAGGAAGGCCGGCGAATTGATCTTTCATAACAAGATTCAGCAAAGCAATATTGATTTCACAAGACTCAACATCATTAAGAGGAGCAATCGGAGTACTAAGGAAATCATTATTATTGGTATTCGAGAAATTACACAATTTGGTATTATCTTGCGCCATGGCAACAAGTAATCTAACACACAAGCAAACAGAAAAAGGCAAGCGAAAAAGAGAGGAGAAGATTGGGAAAGAGAGGGCGAATAAAACGGCAAGGGTGAAGTGGGGGAGAGGAAAATGAGAGGCAAATGGCAAATAATGTAAATGCGAGGGAGATGAGTTTGTGATGGGTTCTTGGTATGTCTTGACTTGAGCGAAGACCTCCCCAGCAACGGCGCCAGAAATCCTTCTTGCTACGTCTTGAGCTTGCATTGGTTTTCTTGAAGAGGAAAGGGTGATGCAGCAATAGTAGCATAAGTATTTCCCTCAGTTTTTGAGAACCAAGGTATCAATCCAGTAGGAGGCTCCTCAAAAGTCCCATGCACCTACACAAACAAACAAAGAACTCGCAACCAACGCAATAAAGGGGTTGTCAATCCCTTCACGGCCACTTGCGAAAGTGAGATCTAATAGAGATAGTATGATAAGATAAATATATTTTTGATATTTTATAATATGGATGCAAAAAATAAAGATGCAAATAAAAGTAGATTGGAAGCAAATATGATAAGAGATAGACCCGGGGGCCATAGGTTTCACTAGAGGCTTCTCTCAAGATAGCATAAGTATTATGGTGGGTGAACAAATTACTGTCGAGCAATTGATAGAAAAGTGAATAATTATTAGATTATCTAGGCATGATCATGTATATAGGCATCACGTCCACAACAAGTAGACCGACTCCTACCTGCATCTACTACTATTACTCCACACATCGACCGACTCCTGCCTGCATCTAGAGTATTAAGTTCATAAAGAACAGAGTAACATATTAAGCAAGATGACATGATGTAGAGGGATAAACTCAAGCAATATGATATAAACCCCATCTTGTTATCCTCGATGGCAACAACACAATACGTGCCTTGCAACCCTTTCTGTCACTGGGTAAGGACACCGCAAGATTGAACCCAAAGCTAAGCACTTCTCCCATGGCAAGAAAGATCAATCTAGTAGGCCAAACCAAACTGATAATTCTAAGAGACTTGAAAAGATAACTCAATCATACAAAAAATAATTCAGAGGATATTCAAATATTTCTCATAGATAAACTTGATCATAAACCCACAATTCATCGGATCTCGACAAACACACCGCAAAAAGAGTTTACATCGAATAGATCTCCACAAGAGAGGGGGGAACATTGTATTGAGATCCAAAAAGAGAGAAGAAGCCATCTAGCTAATAACTATGGACCCGTAGGTCTGTGGTAAACTACTCACAACTCATCTGAGGGACAAGGATGTTGATGTAGAAGCCCTCCGTGGTCGATTCCCCCTCCGGCAGAGTGCCGGCGAAGCCTCCAAGATGAGATCTCGCGGATACATAAGGTTGCGGCGGTGGAAATTGTGTTTCGTTGGCTCCCTGGATGTTTTCGGGTTACGTAGGCTTATATAGGAGGAAGAAGTTCGTCGGTGGACGCTCGAGGGGCCCACGAGATAGGAGGGCGCGCCCTATAGGGGGGCACGCCCTCCTATCTCGTGGAGGCCTCGGCTGCTTCTTGACTTGCACTCCAAGTCCTATGGATCACGTTCGTTCCAAAAATCACGCTCCCGAAGGTTTCATTCCGTTTGGACTCCGTTTGATATTCCTTTTCTTCAAAATACTGAAATAGGCAAAAAAACAGCAATACGGGCTGGGCCTCCGGTTAGTAGGTTAGTCCCAAAAATGATATAAATGTGTAAAATAAAGCCCATAAACATCCAAAAGGGGTAATATAATAGCATGGAACAATCAAAAATTATAGATACGTTGGAGACGTATCAAGACGGTAGATGTGAAGTTTTATGAATCTAATGGCTCATAAGTAGAGCAATTGCCAATTGATGTAGGAGACAAAGATCCTTCAGAAGCAATTCAAGACTTGTATATTAGCAAGATTCGCCTAATGGAGGTGAAGGAGAGTACCTCGTCCGTTCAAGTGGAAGTCTCAACTTGACGACAAGGTGAACCACAAGTTGACTTGGAGGCATCCACAAGTAGAACACGTCAAGATTAAGGAAACGAGGAAGTACAACAAGATGAACCTCATCGACCTCCTTCTCCACCTCCACAAGAGAACAACAGCACCAACAACAATGAAGAAGGACAAGAGGAAGAAGAAGACAATGAAGAGGATGTTCCACCCCGACCCAAACAAAAGCTCTCACGAGTTAGAGCAAGAGTCTCAAGAGATCATCCCGTCGAACAAATCTTTAATGACATTCAAACCAGGAGAATTACTCGCTCTAAAACTCGTTTAGCTAACTTTTGTGAACATTACTCATTCATCTCTAGTATTGAACCTATGAAGGTTGAAGAAGCTCTTGATGATCTGGATTGGGTGAATGCTATGCATGAAGAACTACATAACTTCGAGAGGAATCAAGTATGGACATTGGTTGAGAAGCCGGACGACAAGCACGATGTCATTGGTAGCACATGGGTGTTTCAAAATAAGCAAGATAAGGATGGACAAGTTGTACGCAACAAGGCCCGTCTCGTCGCCCAAGGCTACACTCAAGTCGAAGGTATGGGTTATGGTGACACATACGCCCCCGTTGCTAGACTTGAGTCCACACGCTTCTTACTTGCTTATGCCAATCATCATGATATTACTTTATACCAAATGGACATTAAAAGTGCTTTTCTAAATGGTGAAATTGAGGAGGAATTCTATGTTAAACAACCTCCCAGCTTTGTTAATCCCAAGAAACCCGATCATGTTTACAAACTTCACAAAGCTCTTTATGACCTTAAACAAGCTCCTAGAGCATGGTATAAATGCTTAACCAAGTTTCTTATTGAAAAAGGCTTTGAAATTGGGAAGATCGATTCTACACTTTTTACTAAAAGGGTTAATGGTGAATTATTTATGTGCCAAATTTATGTGGACGATATAATATTTGGTTCGACTAACCCTCATTTTAGTGAAATGTTTGGAAGGCTAATGTCGGAGAAGTTTGAGATGTCTATGATGAGTGAACTCAAATTCTTTCTTGGTTTGCAAATC
Organism: Triticum dicoccoides; assembly: GCF_002162155.2. Lineage (NCBI taxonomy): Eukaryota > Viridiplantae > Streptophyta > Magnoliopsida > Poales > Poaceae > Triticum > Triticum dicoccoides. The sequence goes on from NC_041381.1 coordinate 249,751,537, forward strand.
AAGCAAACTAAGGAGGGTACCTTTGTTTCTCAAACAAGGTATACCAAGGACATATTCAAGAAGTTCAACATGCAAGAAAGCAAAGGTATGAAAACACCCATGCCTACTAGTGGACATCTTGATTTGACTAAGGATGGCAAAACGGTTGACCAAAGGTTTACCGCTCTATAATTGGTTCATTGTTATCTATGTGTCTCCCGTCCCGATATTATGCTAAGTGTGTGCATGTGTGCACGATATCAAGCGGCCCCTAAAGAATGCCATCTTAAGGCTATGAAAAGGATAGTGAGATATTTAATTCATATACCAAACTTTGGCATTTGGTATCCTAAGAGATCTTCTTTTGATATTGTTGGCTTCTCCGATTTGGACTATGCCAGTGACAAGGTTGATAGGAAGTCCACTTCAGGTACTTGTCAATTTCTTGGTAGATCTCCTGTGTCTTGGTCCTCCAAGTAACAGAACTCGGCATCCTTATCCACTGCTGAAGTGGAATACATTGCCTCCGGATCATGTTGTGCTCAATTACATTGGATGAACCAAACTCTTAAATATTATGGGATACATGTGAACATGTTCATTGATTTGTGACAATGAAAGTGCTATTAAGATTGCTCATAATCCCGTGCAACACTCTCGAACTAAGCATATTGAAGTTCGTCATCATTTCATTTGAGATCATGTTGCTAAAGGAGACATCAATCTTAAGCATGTTCATACCGATAAGCAATTGGTGGATATATTCACCAAACCACTTGATGAGAAAGTATTTTGCCGTTTGAGAGGTGAATTGAACATCATTGATGCTTCAAACTTGGAGTAGAAACTCCATTTGGATACATGCAAGGCATGAGCCCTTAATGACTAATCCTTGATATTTCTCTTATGATGATCATCATATGTCTTGGATCTATACTTGTACCCTTGCATGTTATCTAATCCTTGTAGGTACTTGGATGAACTCAAATATATGAGATTGCAAGCCACTCACATATTGAGCAATCTCTACATCACCAATTTCCTATGATATGGTTATTGATTACAAGGAAGCATGAATCCACTCAACATATCCTTTGACAATTTCTATATATCAAATTTCATTTGGTATCAAGTCTCATGATTGTCATTTTTGATACACAAGTGCTCTTCCTTGCAAGACTAACCCATGTAGGAAGATGAATTCAAACTACAAGTGGTGCACCAAACTCTTGATGGACTACATCAACCTTGAGCATCCAACACAAGTTCAACTACATGATCAAGATCAACATCACAACCAAGGTATGATATTCTATCTTAGAGAAGCTTTGCTCCAAGTCATGAGTCAAAGCAACTCAACGAGATGAGAATACATCGAAATGCTTAAACGAAAAATGGTAACCCCATTTTGAGCTTAAATGATGAGTATGACCTATGATCAAGTGATCTCACTTGACTCCTAAGTCAATATAGTCTAACATAGCTGACTTTGTCACCGACCCCTTCTAGATGAAGTTCTCTAGTGTTTCTCTGTTCACTTACTTTGTGTTCTTGCATATATTTCTTGCTATCTTAAAACAAGCAAAAACTTCATCTAGATCTCTTTTCTTTTGTCTGTTTTTCTTTGTAACTTATGTGTTTAATTCATTGCAAATCCTTCGATTAATTCATTAAAGATCCTTAAATCTAATTCATTGCAAATCCATGTGAAATTTCATTTGCCAAGTGAGCTGAGTTGAAAAAACTTTTCCTCTGCATTGAACTCGGACACACCGATTCCATCCTATCGGCTAGACCGAAGCACAAGGACTCCTTGTATATAGTTCATCGGTTCAACTGAAAAAGGACCAGCTCGGTCTGACCAATGAGCACTCTCAGCTGCTCTGATCATTCGAAGCTACCGATGAAAACCACTTGGTGTCACGATTTCCCTATTGAGAAAAATTTTGCCGTTGCATTTTTGCCTATTTCTTCTCCAGCTCCACTCAATGATTCTTATTCTCTACCCGCATCTCGAGCTACACGCTGCTTTGTAGTATCTCTCAAGGACCAAACCTACTTGACTCAAATTCTTGAAGAAACCCATCTTGGAAATTGATGTCAAAGGGGGGAGAGAGAGAACATCAAAGCTTATCAGAAAGAGAGAGCAGTAATGCCTCTTCTAAAAGGATGCATACTTACAAAGAGGAGAGAAGTCACATGTCTTTTTGAGGGGAAAGACATGTCAATATTTGGTTAATCTTAGCTATTGTAAACATTCGTGTTGCTTTGCACCATTTCCTGCTCTGAATTTTCTTGCTCTGATTTTCTCTTACCCTACCTTCTCCCATTATCCAATATCAGATTCAGGGGGAGAAAGAGTCCATTTCTAGGGAAGAAAAATCTTTGTAATTCATTGCATATCTTTTAACCTTTGGGGACATGTTTATACCTAAATGAAGTACTTAGTACTCACTCATTACATGTCATCCCAGTCTTGGTACTCTTGTGGTTTCTTGAAATTGCTTTAACTAGAATGTTCTTGTGTTATCTAACCCTGTTTTCTCAAGTTCATCTCTTCCAAAGCTAGCTCAATACCAGAAGGTAAGTATATGCATCACACTCATGTGCATAATGATCTCTTGCTGATGTACATATTGTTTGCAAGAAGGATTCATGAACATGAGACTTCCTTTTATCTACATCATTTTCTCTGATGCATATTGAAGGAAATATGCCCTAGAGGCAATAATAAAGTTATTATTTATTTCCTTAATTCATGATAAATGTTTATTATATGCTAGAATTGTATTAACCGGAAACTTAGTGCATGTGTGAATACATAGACAAAACTTATAGTCCCTAGTATGCCTCTACTTGACTAGCTCGTTAATCAAAGATGGTTATGTTTCCTAACCATAGACATGTGTTGTCATTTGATGAATGGGATCACATCATTAGGAGAACGATGTGATGGGCATGACTCATTTGTTAGCTTAGCATTATGATCGTGTCAGTTTCATTGCTAGTGCTTTCTTCATGACTTATACAAGTTCCTCAGACTATGAGATTATGCACCTCCCGAATACCGGAGGAACACTTTGTGTGCTACCAAATGTCACAACGTAAAAGGGTGATTATAAAGGTGTTGTATAGGTGTCTCCAAGGTGTTTGTTGGGTTGGCATATATCGAGATTAGGATTTGTCACTCCGTGTTTCGGAGAGGTATCTGTGGGCCCTCTCGGTAATAATCATCACTATAAGCCTTGCAAGGATTGTAACTAATGAGTTAGTTGCGGGATGAAGTATTACGGAATGAGTAAAGAGACTTGCCGGTAACGAGATTGCACTAGGTATGATGATACCGACGATCGAATCTCGGGCAAGTAACATACCAATGACAAAGGGAACAACGTATGTTGTTATGCGGTTTGACCGATAAAGATGTTCATAGAATATCAAGGAACCAATATGAGCATCCACGTTCCGCTATTGGTTATTGACTGGAAGTGAGTCTCGGTCATGTCTACATAGTTCTCGAACCCATAGGGTCCGCATGCTTAAACGTTCGACGATGACCGATATTATGAGTTTATGTGTTTTGATGTACCGAAGGTTGTTCGGAGTCCCGGATGTGATCACGGACATGAGAGGAGTCTCGAAATGGTAGATACATAAAGATTGATATATTGGAAGGCTATGTTTGGATGCCGGAAAGGTTTTGAGTGGTTCGGGCATTTTTTCGGAGTACCGGGAGGCTACCGGAACCCCCCGGGGAGTTAATGTGCCTTAATGGGCCATGGTGGAAGAGAGGAGGAGGCGGCTGTCGGTGTCAAAATCGGCAGATCTCGGGTAGGGGGTCCCGAACTGTGCGTCTAAGGCTAATGGTAACAGGAGGCGGGGGACACGGTGTTTTACCCAGGTTCGGGCCCTCTCGATGGAGGTAATACCCTACTTCCTGCTTGATTGATCTTGATGATATGAGTATTACAAGAGTTGATCTACCACGAGATCATAGAGGCTAAACCCTAGAAGCTAGCCTATGATTATGATTGTTGTTGTCCTACGGACTGAACCCTCTGGTTTATATAGACACCGGAGGGGGCTAGGGTTACACAGAGTCGGTTACAGAGAAAGAGATCTACATATCCGAATTTCCAAGCTTGCCTTCCACGCAAAGGAGAGTCCCATCCGGATACGGGACAAAGTTTTCAATCTTGTATCTTCATAGTCCAACAATCCAGCCAAAGTATATAGTCCGGCTGTCCAAGGACCCCTTAATCCCGGACTCCCTCAGTAGCCCCTGAACCAGGCTTCAATGACGATGAGTCCGGCGCGCAAATTGTCTTCGGCATTGCAAGGCAGGTTGTTCACCAAATTCTCGAGAGTACCTGTTGTAACGAGCAGTGTCCGGCTTTCCATTAATGTTTCACTCCTCAGCTTCTGTTCTTTAATAATGGATGTCTCCACGTGTCGAGCGAATGCGAGAAGTCAGGGCATTTTTACATTTGCCACCCTAACCATGCAAGTAGATCGTCTATTTAAAGAGACGGGGATCCTCAAATCCAAATCACACCATTCTCCCCCATCGAGTATTCATCAGAACACGCCCAGAAGAAACCATCCCATCATGGCTGGCCGTCGTAGCTCCTCCTCTCGCTCCCGTAGCACTAGGCCAGGCGATTGGGAGAAATGTTCTGTCCCCCACAGCCGACTAGTAGAGTTGCAGACCCAGGGGTTTCTCCCGCCTGCGTTCATGGTCCCCGTCCGAGCTGGACTAGCCACTTATAATGGCAGGGAGCAAGAGGAGAGTTCTCCAAACCCATCCAAGGGGGAGCAGGTATGCTTTGTCCCCTATTTGCTGAGGGGACTCGGATTTCCAATCCATCCTTTCCTCCACGAGCTCTTGGAGTTCTATGGTCTCCAGCTGCATAACTTTACCCCAGCCTCCATACTGCATATCGCAGGTTACGTCGCCTTCTGCGAGCTATTTCTGGGTTGCGAAGCTCATTTCGAGCTATGGAAGAGGCTATTCTGCCTCGTACCCCGCACTCAGGAGGGGCGGTATATCAAGTGGGCGGAGCCAAAATATGGTGCATCGCCGGGACCGGATACCTGTCCGGTACCCCGAAGAAGACATCCGAAGACTGGCCTTCGGAGTGGTTCTACATTGAGGACGTCCCTCTTCTGGACCCTATTCGGAAGGGCCTTCCTAAGTTTGTAAATGCCCCGTTGAAGAAACGCCACAGCTGGCGCCCCCGGAGCCCCTAGGAGGAAGATAACAGAGAGATCCTTTTCTTGATGGACAGGATAAAGATGCTGGCCAAATCAGGACTGACAATAATTGAGGTTATGTCAATATGTATAATGCGGGGAGTGCAGCCACTTCAATATCGAGGGAAACCCATGTGGCACTTCAATGGAGAAGACGATGCCACCCGCTGTGGCTGTAAAGGTCCAGACTCCGCCGCCGCTCTGGCAAAGATACTATCTGATTTTTACAAAGGAGAAGAAGAGGAGTTCATCCGTATCAAGCCATGGGATGGATTCTCCATGTACAACCCCCCAAGCTGGCTGAGCTGCTATCTTTTATTCCAGTCTTTTCCTGCATTTTTTAGCACAAATGTTTACCTTGTCAATTCATAGCAGGAACTGCGAAAAGCTATGAGGGAGGTTCACAGCCCGTCTCCACAGCCAGAGGACCCCGACAGGGCCCTCGACCCCGGACTCAAAGAAGATCCGGACATATTTGTGGAGCTCATAGACGGGACATTTTATCAGTTAAGCTGCGATGGTGCGCTGGTGGCCATCATAGATGATTATCCTGGCCTACTCCCTGTATCACATGTAAGTAAAACCGGAGTCCCAACTTCCAAGAAGGATTCCCTCTTTGCGCCTTACCCATCGCACATGCATTACGTTTTACAGGGAAGGCCATCGGGATGCCATGCCGAACCCGCGGTGACTTGTCAACAAGGGGCACCGAAGTCGGGTAGGCATAAAAGGAAGGCAGTCAGGACCAAGACGCCATTGCAAAGGATGTTTAAAAACCTCCCACGTAATTATCATCGTTAAAATATAACAATGTCCACTGTCTCCTGGCAGAAAAAGCGCTCGCCGGACTATATCCGGAGAGCCTGCCGGCCACGCCTCCACCACCCGGACTCCGAGGCCGGACTCAAGGGCGGAGGTTAACGCGAGGACAACGCTGAATGATCCTCCTATAGAGGATGCAGATAGATTCTCCGCTACAAACTCCAAAGTGGAGAGCGCCATGAATCATAGGCGCCGACGGGCCACACTATGCGACCCTAATTTCTCTGAAGAGGCGTTCAATGCCTTCAACTCAGGGGACACGTACATCCGGGCTGCTCAAGATGGCCTCGCCAGAGCTACGGACCAGTACGTAAAGGATATACGGGTAAGAAAATTTGATAAGTATGTATATCAGTAGCCCCTGAGACTTAAAATAGCTGGCACAACTGATTTAAGGATCCTCGTGTGCATAGGTTCTGACAGAGAAGAATACCCAGCTATCTAAAGAGCTGGAGGAGTGCAAAGCCCAGCTGCGGGCCGCAGTTGCCGGAATGGAGGATTCCACGAAGGCCTCATCTGGTAATACTTGTTTTGATCGAAAAGAATGTAATGGCATGTACCATTTAGTATTCGGCATGAATGCAAATCTAACAATAGATTCTGCAAACAATCCCGGAGGCAATCCGGAGATTGTACTAGAAGATGAGCAACATGCTCAACGACATTTGAAGGCTGGCGAGCATGTGCTTACAAAGGTTATACGGGAGAAAAATAATCTCCAGGACGCGAACACCCGACTGGACGTCGAATTAAAGGATGTTCGGGCCCAGCTTGCTGACTCCGTGCAGGAGAATAAGAGGCTTTGATGCGGCATTTTTAGTAAGTGCTCTAACGAACCACTATAAAGTTCAGCGAAGAAGCTGGCTAACAGAATTATATCTGTAGGTATGTTGACAGGTCGTCCCGAAGAGGAGATGCCCGGATCTGCAGGCGATCTTCTGCAGGAGCTCTCGCAACTGCACGAACAAGTTCGGCAGGTGATGCAGGGCATTCGCCTCCCTGCCAGGAGGCATGGGGGAGCTTGCAGAGATGCTCAAGGGAGCACGGCGGCGCTTCCGATTATGGAAGATATCAGCCTGCCGACAAGGTGCAAGGGAAGCCTGGGCCATGGTGAAGACGCGATACACTAAGGCTGACCTGAACCACATGGCCGAGGTCGGACCTGTAGGGTCAGATGGGAAAGAGATCCATGTAAGTCTGGTATATGACCAGGTAGCATTAGCTGCTAAGTATTCCCAACAGGATTGTAGGCTAGACAGCCTGTTGGATGGTATAGAAGAAGAATTTAGGCAGTCTAAGTAACTTTGTTCTTCAAAGGACATGTTTTGTCCCTAGCCAGATTGTAAATCATATGTCTTGGCGGACCTTTCCGCTTCAACCTTCGGACCCGACAGTCCGGAGTGTATCCGAATACCCGCTCAGTTATTTTTAAAAACCGGGGCACGCGTGGAAACCAGGCATAGGGGTCATAAGTGCTTGAACAGACAAGTACCCAACTAGCTATGTTATATTACATGTATAGTAAGAAACATCTTCCAGGGAGAATAGTTCCGTTAAGGGTTCCTTTCCCTGGGTAAGCATGCATTAATGTGCATGTCCAAACTGCGAAAAGCGACGCAGGATATAAACATCTGGGGGCATGCATTGCAATAAGTGAGAAACATCTTTTGTTCACCAATCGAATATTCCCTTAAGAACGCTAGCTTTTGGCTTCACCCAGTCTGAGGTACACATCCGGCTGACCCGGCAATAGCAAGCGCAGAGGTGCTCCCCTTATGCCCTAGCCGAATTAACGGGAATGTAAGGCATAAACGCAAGAGCCAGGCAACCCCAACTTGGCCAAAACTTAAGTCATATCGATGCATATAATGGTGAAAAAAGGTACATATGGAGGAACGACGCATATGTGGTGGGCATAAAGCCCAGAAGATAATTATATTAAGCTTCTGTATAAGAAGCCCCCATGTATATTGAGCGCGCATAGCGCGGCAGGAGTGTGCAGTGGAAGCATACTTGAAGCTTTTAAGGCTATATAAAAAAGAAAAAGAGAGAGAATATAACTTAAAAAAGAAAGGCAGAGGTAAGGAGATGAACACAGAGTTCGGCACTAGGCATAGAATCTTCGAAGTCTGGCCGCGTTCCATGGGTTCGGCTTGAGTCGATTATCTGATGCATCATGTAGACGGTATGCTCCCCCAGTGAGAACTTTATCAATGATGAAGGGACCCTCCCACTTGGGCTTGAGCTTGTCCTTTTTCTTCTCTGGTAGGCGTAGAACAAGCTCGCCAATGTTATAAGTTTTGGCCCATACTTCTCTGCTTTGATACCTTCAAGCCTACTGTTGATAGAATGCGGAACGGGCCTTTGCGACGTCACGCTCCTCCTCCAGGGCATCTAAGTTGTCCTGTCGATCCAGCTCGGCTTCTCTCTCTTCGTACATGTGCACTCTAGGTGAGTCATGGATGATATCGCTGGGTAGCACTGCCTCTGCGCCATACACCATAAAAATGGTGTGTATCTGGTTGTGCGATTTGGCGTGGTCCGCAGCCCCCATAGTACGGAGTCGAGCTCCTCGACCTAGTGCGTATCTGATTCCTTCAAGGATCGCACTAGTCTGGGTTTAATGCCACTCATAATAGGACCATTCGCTCGTTCGACTTGACTATTTGTTTCGGGGTGATAGACGAAGGCATAATCAAGTTTTATGCCCATTTTGCTGCAGCCGTTATCGGTGATGATGTTGTGGGGGACACCGTAATGGTGTATGACCCCAGATATGAAGTGTATCAGTGGTCCGGACTCGGCCATTTTAACTGGTTTGGCTTCTATCCATTTGGTGAATTTATCGACCATGACCAACAAGTATTTCTTCTTGTGGCTTCCTCCTTTAAGGGGGTCCAACCATATCGAGCCCCAGACCACAGAGGGCCAAGTTATGGGGATTGTTTGGAGAGCGGTAGGTGGCATATGGCTTTGATTTGCAAAAAGCTGGCAACCAACACAATGTTGGACAAGGTCCCGTGCGTCTGCCTAGGCTGTTGGCCAGTAGAAACCTATACGGAAGGCCTTGCTTACGAGCGCCCGGGCTGTGGCATGGTGGCCAGTAGAAACCTGTACGGAAGGCCTTGCTGACGAGCGCCCGGGCTGCGGCATGGTGGCCGCCGAGTCCGGCATGAATTTTGGCCAAGAGCTGCCGCCCTTCCTCTTCGGAGATGCACCTTTGGAGCACTCCAGTCGCGCATTTCTTATAAAGCTCTCCCTCATGGACTTTGTAGGCTTTAGAGCTCCGCACAATGCAACATGCCTCATTTTGGTCCTCAGGGAGTTCTTGCCTATTAAGTAGGCTAAGAAGGGTTCTGTCCACGGGGCGATGACAGCCATAATCGCGTGGGCCGAAGGTGTTATTTCGGTGGCGGAGCCTCCGATTACGTCAGAGTGTTCGGGATCTGGGGTTGTGTGCGGATCCGGACTGGTATTGCCGGTCTCCCCTTCCCACACCACGGATGGCTTGAACAGCCTTTCCAAAACTATATTAGGTGGGACGGGGTCGTGTTTAGCGCCGATGCGGGCGAGAATATCCGCCGCTTGGTTGTTTTCTCGGACAACATGGTGGAATTCGAGCCCCTTGAACTGAGCTGACATTTTGAGGATGGCATTTCGGTAGGCCGCCATTTTTGGGTCCCTGGTGTCAAAGTCTCCATTTATTTGAGATATTGCGAGATTTGAGTCCCCACGCACTTCTAGGCGTTGAATGCCCATGGAGACTGCCATCTGAAGACCCTGCAACAAGGCCTCATATTCGGCTGCATTGTTGGAATCTGTGTATAGTATTTGGAGTATGTATTGGACTATATCTCCGGTGGGGGATGTCAGGACAACGTCTGCCCCTAGACCAGCCAACATGTTAGAGCCGTCAAAGTGCATGATCCAATTGGAGTACGCGTCGTACTCTTTACGGAGTTCGGCTTCTGTCCATTCGGCGATGAAGTCAGCCAGTACTTGTGACTTAATGGCTCTGTGGTTTGTATGTTATGTCGAATGGGAGGAGCTCGATAGCCCACTTAGCAATCCGGCATGTGGCATCACGGTTACTTATTATGTCATTGAGTGGCACTTCGGAGGCCACCATGATTGAACACTCTTGAAAGTAGTGTCATAGTTTTCGGGATGCCATGAAGACCGCATATGCTATCTTTTGATAATGTGGGTACCGTGACTTGCATGGAGTGAGGACAATGGATACGTAGTATATCAGCTTTTGAAGTGGGAACTTATGTCCATCTGTCTCTCGTTCAACGACGAGCACTGCGCTTACAATCTGGTGTGTTGCAACTATATATAACAGCATAGGTTCGCCGACATTTGGCGCGGCCAGGATTAGATTGGTGGCCAAGAGGGATTTTATTTCCTCCAGTCCGGCCGTAGCCGCATCCATCCACTCGAAGTTTTCGGTGCATCGAAGAAGGCGATAAAGAGGTAGTGCCTTTTCTCCTAATCGGGAGATAAAGCGGCTTAAGGCGGCCACGCATCGAGTTAATTTCTGGATTTGCTTGAGGTCTGTTGGGGTAGCCAACTGTGACAGAGCTCGGATTTTAGCCGGGTTTGCTTTGATTCCTCTACTGGAAACGATAAAGCCCAAGAGCTTTCCGGCAGGTACGCCGAAAACGCATTTTTCCGGGTTGAGCTTGATGTCATATGTTCGGAGATTGTCAAACGTAAGGCTCAAGTCGTCTATTAAAGATTCGACGTGTCTGGTTTTGATGACCACATCGTATACGTATGCCTCCACTGTTTTGCCGATCTGTGTTTCCAGGCATGTCTGAATCATGCGTTGATAGGTTGCACCGGCGTTTTTGAGCCCGAAAGGCATGGAGTTAAAACAGAAGGGGCCGTATGGAGTGATAAATGCCGTTGCGGCTTGATCAGACTCCGCCATCTTGATTTCATGGTATCCGGAGTATGCGTTGAGGAAACACAATGGATCGTCTCCTGCGGTAGCATCGATGATTTGATCGATGCAGGGGAGGGGGAAGGGATCCTTGGGGCAAGCCTTATTGAGGTCCTTGAAATCGACGCATAGGCGCCAGGATTTGTCCTTCTTTGGTACCATCACCAGGTTTGCTAGCCAGTCCGGATGTTTATTTCTCTAATGAATCCGGCCTCGAGTAGTTTGGCTAGTGATACGTCTCCGTCGTATCTATAATTTTTGATTGTTCCATGCCAATATTATTCAACTTTCATATACTTATGGCAACTTTTTATATTATTTTTGGGACTAACATATAGATCCAGTGCCGAGTGCTAGTTCATGTATGTTGCATGTTTTATGTTTCGGAGAAACCCCATATCAAACGGAGTCCAAACGGGATAAAACGGACGGAGAATTATTTTGGAATATTTGTGATTTTTGGGAAGTAAAATCAACGCGAGACGGTACCCGAGGTGGCCACGATACAGGGGCCCACGCCCACTCCAGGTGGGCGTGCCCCCCACCCTCCTTGGCACCCCATAAGGCGGTTGATGCCCTTCTTTGGCCGCAAGAAAGCTAATTTTTGGAAAAAGATCTGGGCGAAGGTTTCAATCCAATCGGAGTTACGGATCTCCGGATATAAAAGAAACGGTGCCAGGGCAGAATACCGGAACGCAGAAACAGAGAGAGACAGAGAGATAGATCCAATCTCAGAGGGGTTCTCGCCCCTCCCACGCCATGGAAGCCAAGGACCAGACGGGAAACCCTTCTCCCATCTAGGGAGAAGGTCAAGGAGGAAGAAGAAGAAGGGGGGCTCTCTCCCCCTTGCTTCCGGTGGTGCCGGAGCGCTACTGGGGGCCATCATCATCACCGCGATCTTTACCAACACCTCTGCCATCTTCACCAACATCTCCATCACCTTCCCCCATCTATATTCAGTGGTCCACTCTCCCGCAACCCACTGTACCCTCTACTTAAACATGGTGCTTTATGCTTCATATTATTATCCAATGATGTGTTGCCATCCTATGATGTCTGAGTAGATTTTCGTTGTCCTATTGGTGGTTGATGAATTGCTATGATTGATTTAATTTGCTTGTGGTTATGTTGCTCTCCATTGGTGCCCATCATATGAGCGCGCGCGTGGATCACGCCATAGGGTTAGTTGTAAGTTGATAGGACTATGTATTGGAGGGCAAGAGTGACAGAAGCTTCAACCTAGCATAAAAATATATGCATACGGGATTGAAGGGGGACCGATATATCTTAATGCTATGGTTGGGTTTTACCTTAATGAACGTTAGTAGTTGCGGATGCTTGCTAATAGTTCCAATCATAAGTGCATAGAATTCCAAGTTAGGGATGACATGCTAGCAGTGGCCTCTCCCACATAAAATCTGCTATCGGTCTAGTAAAGTATTCAATTGCTTAGGGACAATTTCACAACTCCTGCCACCACTTTTCCACACTCACTATATTTACTTTATTGTTTATTTATCTAAACAGCCCCTATTTTCTATTTACGCGTTCTTTACTATCTTGCAAAGCTATCCAACAACACCTACAAAGTACTTCTAGTTTCATACTTGTTCTAGGTAAAGCGAACGTCAAGCGTGCGTAGATTCGTATCAGTGGCAGATAGGATTTGAGAGAGTATTTGTTCTACCTTTAGCTCCTCGTTGGGTTCGACACTCTTACTTATCAAAAGAGGCTACAACTATCCCGTATACTTGCGGGTCATCAGCTAGCTCTTCTCACATGGCTTGTCGCTTGGGTTCTGAAAAGTGCCGAAGAGTCTGCTTGACCGGCTTGTATCCCTTTAGTATGTTTAGGCTATGCTCGGCCAGCCTGCGTGGGATACCTGGCATGTCTGAAGGATGCCAGGCGAAGATGTCTCAATTCTCGCGCAAGAACTCTCGTAGTATGGTGTCTGTTGTGGGGTTTAGCTGTGCCCCAATTGATGTTGTTTTTGTAGGGTCCGTTGGGTGGACCTGGAATTTGACTATTTCATCTGCTGGTTTAAAAGAGGTGGACTTGGGTCATTTGTCGAGTATACATCGTCCTTGTCCATTGTGGAGTGCAGCGCAGTTAACTCTTCGGCCGCGAGGGCTTTGGATAATGCCTCCAGGGCTAGTGCGGTAGTTTTATTTTTCGGCGCGGAGTGCTATGTCCGGATCACTAGCTAGAGTGATGATTCCATTGGGCCCAGGCATCTTGAGCTTCATGTACCCGTAATGGGGTATAGCTTGGAAGCTTGTGAATGCATCCCGCCCTAAAAGGGCGTGGTATCCACTGCTAAACGGGGCCACTTGCAATGTGATTTCTTCAGACCTATAATTCTCCGGTGTGCCGAATACCGCATCCAGTGTAATTTTTCCGGCGCATCATGCCTCCCGACTAGGGATGATTCCTATGAAGGTCGTGCTGCTTTGATGAATGCGGCTCTTATCTATTTCCATTTTGTTAAGAGTTTCCTCATAGATGAGGTTTAATCCGCTGCCACCGTCCATGAGCACTTTAGTAAGCCGGAAGTCGTCCACAATTGGACTAAGGACCAAAGCGGCTGGTGCTCGGACTGTTCCGAATTGAGGTTCATCACTGGCATTGAAGGTTATGGCCGTATTGTTCCACGGATTTATTGTTGCGACGTGGCAGACTTCGGCGAGGCTGCGGAGTGCTCGCTTACGCCTATTGTTTGAGGCAAAAGTCTCGAAGACTGTCAGTATTGTATTGTTATTCTCCGTGGGATGGTGCTCTGCGGTTCTGTTGATGAGGAGGTCCTCGCCGCTCTTGGCCACCTGCCGGAGTATCCAACATGCTCTAAGGCTGTGTGTTGGTATGATGCCCGGTGTGCTGTGAATTTTGCATGGCCTGTTGAGCCATCCCTCCAGTACGGTTCCACGCCCTGTAGAGGGCTTTGGCTTCTTTGTAATTTGATTGGGTGACTAGTGAGAGCGCACCCTTTTAGTTCGGACGAGGGGTTTAGTTAGAGCCAGAGGATCCCAGAATTTTGTTTGGGTTCCCCGGGCGCTTTCCATCGCACAGTACTTCTGTACTATGGCCGCCAAGTCGGTAAAGTGTTCTATGTCACGGCGACTTATGGCGTTGAGAATTCCATTGTCCGTGCAATTTTTGCAAAAGAATGAGAATGCGTCTTCCTCGCGACAGTCCTTGACCTTGCTCATTACAAGGAGGAATCTGGCCCAGAAGTGATGTACTGTCTCTTGGGGCTCTTGTCTAATGTGGGAAAGATCACTTGTGTCTGGGTGGGTGGGTAGATTTAAGTCCAAATCTTGACCCGATCTGAGACCCAGGGGTAAAGGAGCTCCCGAGCTTGGTAGCTCAGACTCTGGGACGTTGCCCAATATTTATGGCTCGTTGCCCGATTCTAAGTTCGGAGCCTGGGCCATGTCCTCCCATAGATGGGTGTCCGGCTCGGAGAGCTCAGGAATCCGAACATAGTTCATCCTCAAGATAGAGGAAGAATCACTGTTTTGTTCCTCCACCACCGCTATCTGATGGGTGACTGGTGGAGAGTTAATCTCCCTTTGGTCGGGTTTAAGCCCGATCTGATCATAGTCCGTAGCGACTCCCAGGGCGGTGATGCGATCCAAGAGCTTGTTCAGGGAGGAGAGCTCCATTGGATCCATCTGCTCGGTGAGTTCCGGGCTGATGTGGAGGCTATTCTTGATGACCTGAGAAGTCATCGTCGGGGCGGCGGCTGAACGGGCGGCCATAACGAAGCCGCCCAGCCGGAGAGTCTGGCCTACAGCCAGGGTTCCTCCAGAGGTGATGTTGTCCTTGACAACAAGGTGAGCCATCAAGCCTTATCGGGACGGCACAGTGGAACTCTCAATGAAAGCACCAATGTCGGTGTCAAAACCGGCGGATCTCGGGTAGGGGGTCCCGAACTGTGCGTCTAAGGCTAATGGTAACAGGAGGCGGGGGACATGATGTTTTACCCAGGTTCGGGCCCTCTCGATGGAGGTAATACCCTACTTCCTGCTTGATTGATCTTGATGATATGAGTATTACAAGAGTTGATCTACCACGAGATTGTAGAGGCTAAACCCTAGAAGCTAGCCTCTGGTTATGATTGGTGTTGTCCTACGTACTAAACCCTCCGGTTTATATAGACATCGGAGGGGGCTAGGGTTACACAGAGTCGGTTACAGAGAAGGAGATCTACATATCTGAATTGCCAAGCTTGCCTTCCACGCAAAGGAGAGTCCCTTCCGGACACGGGACGAAGTCTTCAATCTTGTATCTTCATAGTCCAACAGTCCGGCCAAAGTATATAGTCCGGCTATCCGAGGACCCCTTAATCCGGGACTCCCTCAGCGGCCAAGGTGGGCCCCCCCAAGCCCAATCCGAATTGGGAAGGGGGTCGGCCCCCCTTTCCTTCTCTCCCTCTCCCTCTTCCTTCTTCTCCTACTCCAACTAGGGATGGGGGGAAACCTACTCCTACTGGGAGTGGGACTCCCCCCCTTGGGCGCGCCATAGAGAGGGCCGGCCCTCCCTCCTCCACTCCTTTATATATGAGGGAGGGGTGCACCCCATAGACACACAAGTTGATTGTTTAGCCATGTGCGGTGCCCCCTCCATAGATATCCACCTTGGTCATATTGTTGTAGTGCTTAGGCGAAGCCCTGCATCGATAACTTCATCATCACCGTCATCACACCGTCGTGCTGATGAAACTCTCCCTCGACCTCAGCTGGATCTAGAGTTCGTGGGACATCACCAAGCTGAACATGTGCAGATCGCGAAGGTGCCGTACCTTCGGTGCTAGGATCGATCGGATCATGAAGACGTACGACTACATAAACCGCGTTGTCATAACGCTTCCGCTTTCGGTCTACGACTGTACGTAGACAACACTCTCCCCTCTCGTTGTTATGCATTACCTAGATAGATCTTGCGTGATCGTAGGAATTTTTTGAAATTACTGTGTTCCCCAACAGTGGCATCCGAGCCAGGTCTATGCACGAGTAGAACACAAAGAGTTGTGGGCAATAATAGTCATACTGCTTACCAGCATGTCATACTTTGATTCGGCAGTATTATTGGATGAGGCGGCTCAGACCGACATTACGCGTACGCTTACGCGAGATTGGTTCTACCGACGTGCTTCGCACACAGGTGGCTAGTGAGTGTCTGTTTCTCCAACTTTAGTTGAAACAAGTGTGGCTACACCCGGTCCTTGTTGAAGGTTAAAATAGCACACTTGATGAAAAATCGTTGTGGTTTTGATGCGTAGGTAAGAACGGTTCTTGCTAGAAGCCCATAGCAGCCACGTAAAACTTGCAACAACAAAGTAGAGGACGTCTAACTTGTTTTTGCAGGGCTTGCGGTGATGTGATATGGTCAAGGCATGATGTGATATAAATTGTTGTATGAGATGATCATGTTTTGTAACAAAGTTATCGGCAACTGGGAGGAGCCATATGGTTGTCGCTTTATTGTATGCAATGCAATCGCCATGTAATTGTTTTACTTTATCAGTAAGGGGTAGCGATAGTCGTAGTAACAATAGTTGGCGAGACGACAATGATGCTACGATGGAGATCAAGGTGTCGCGCCGGTGACGATGGAGATCATGACGATGCTTCGGTGATGGAGATCATGAGCACAAGATAATGATGGCCATATCATGTCACATATTTTGATCGCATGTGATGTTTAACTTTTATGCATCTTATTTTGCTTAGTACGACGGTAGCATTATAAGATGATCCCTTACTAAATTTCAAGATACAAGTGTTCTCCCTGAGTATGCATCGTTGCTACAGTTCGTCGTGCCAAGACACCACGTGATGATCGGGTATGATAAGCTCTACGTTCACATACAACGGGTGCAAGCTAGTTTTGCGCTCGCAGAATACTCGGGTTAAACTTGACGAACCTAGCATATGCAGATATGGCCTCTAAACACTGAGACAGAAAGGTCGAGCGTGAATCATATAGTAGATATGATCAACATAGTGATGTTCACCATTGAAAGCTACTCCATCTCACGTGATGACCGGACATGGTTTAGTTGATTTGGATCACGTGATCACTTAGATGATTAGAGGGATGTCTATCTAAGAGGGAGTTCTTAAGTAATATGATTAATTGAACTTTAATTTATCATGAACTTAGTACCTGATAGTATTTTGCATGTCTATGTTGTTGTAGATCAATGGCCCGTGCTACCGTTCCTTTGAATTTTAATGCGTTCCTAGAGAAAGCTAAGTTGAAAGATGATGGCAGCAACTACATGGATTGGGTCCGTAACTTGAGGATTATCCTCATTGATGCACAGAAGAATTACGTCCTAGAAGCACCGCTAGGAGCCAGGACTGCTGCAGATGCTACTGATGACGTTAAGAATGCCTGGCAGAGCAAAGCTGATGACTACTCGATAGTTCAGTGTGCCATGCTTTACGGCTTAGAATCGGGAATTCAAAGACGTTTTGAACGTCATGGAGCATATGAGATGTTCCAGGAGTTGAAGTTAATATTTCAAGCAAATGCCCGAGTTAAGAGATATGAAGTCTCCAACAAGTTCTACAGCTACAAAATGGAGGAGAATAGTTCTGTCAGTGAACACATACTCAGAATGTCTAGGTACCATAACCACTTGACTCAACTGGGAGTTGATCTTCCAGTTGATTGTGTCATTGACAGAGTTCTTAAATCACTGCCACCAAGCTATAAAGGCTTCGTGATGAACTATAATATGCAAGGGATGAACAAGACTATTCCTGAGCTCTTTGCGATGATAAAGGTTGCGGAGGTAGAAATCAAAAAGGAGCATCAAGTGTTGATGGTCAACAAGACCACTAGTTTCAAGAAAAAGGGCAAAGGGAAGAAAGGGAACTTCAAGAAGAACGGCAAAAAGGTTGTTGCTCAAGAGAAGAAACCCAAGTATGGACTAAGCCTGAAACTGAGTGCTTCTACTACAAAGGGACTGGTCACTGGAAGCGGAACTGCCCCAAGTATTTGGCGGATAAGAAGGATGGCAAAGTGAAAGGTATATTTGATATACATGTTATTGATGTGTACTTAACTAATGCTCGCTGTAGTGCCTGGGTATTTGATACTAGTTTTGTTGCTCATATTTGCAACTCGAAACAGGGGCTACGGATTAAGCGAAGATTGGCTAAGGACGAGGTGACGATGCGCATGGGAAATGGTTCCAAGGTCAATGTCATCGCCGTCGGCACGCTACCTCTACATCTACCATCGGGATTAGTTTTAGACCTGAATAATTGTTATTTGGTGCTAGCGTTGAGCATGAACATTATATCTGGATTTTGTTTGATGCGAGATGGTTATTCATTTAAATCAGAGAATAATGGTTGTTCTATTTATATGAGTAATATCTTTTATGGTCATGCACCCTTGCTGAGTGGTCTATTTTTGTTGAATCTCGATAGTGATGATACACATATTCATAGTATTAAAGCCAAAACATGCAAAGTTAATAATGATAGTGCAACTTATTTGTGGCACTGCTGGTTGGGTCATATCGGTATAAAGCGCATGAAGAAACTCCATGCTGATGGACTTTTGGAATCACTTGATTATGAATCACTTGGTGCTTGCGAACCGTGCCTCCTGGGCAAGATGACTAAAACTCCGTTCTACGGAACAATGGAACGAGCTACTGACTTGATGGAAATAATACATACCGATGTATGCGGTCCAATGAGTATTGAAGCTCGTGGTGGGTATCGTTATTTTCTTACCTTCACAGATGATTTGAGCAGATATGGTTATATCTACTTAATGAAGCATAAGTCTGAAACATTTGAAAAGTTCAAATAATTTCAGAGTGAAGTGGAAAATCATCGTAACAAGAAAATAAAGTTTCTACGATCTGATCGTGGAGGATAATATTTGAGTTACGAGTTTGGTCTTCATTTGAAATAACATGGGATAGTTTCACAAGTGACGCCACCTGGAACACCACAGCAAAATGGTGTGTCCGAACGTCGTAACCGTACTTTATTGGATATGGTGTGATCTATGATGTCTCTTATTGATTTACCACTATCATTTGGGGTTATGCTTTAGAGATGGCTGCATTCACTTTAAATAGGGCACCATCAAAATCTGTTGAGACGACGCCTTATGAACTGTGGTTTGGCAAGAAACCAAAGTTGTCATTTCTTAAAGTTTGCGGTTGCGATGCTTACGTGAAAAAGCTTCAACCTGATAAGCTCGAACCCAAATCGGAGAAGGGCATCTTCATAGGATACCCAAAAGAAACTATTGGGTACACCTTCTATCACAGATCTGAAGGTAAAATATTTGTTGCTAAGAATGGATCCTTTCTAGAGAAGGAGTTTCTCTCGAAAGAAGTGAGTGGGAGGAAACTAGAACATGATGAGGTAATTGTACCTTCTCCCTTATTGGAAAGTAGTTCATCACAGAAATCAGCTCCAGTGATTCCTACACCAGTTAGTGAGGAAGTTAATGATGATGATCATGAAACTTCAGATCAAATTACTACCGAACTTCAAGGTCTTCCAGAGTAAGATCGGCACCAGAGTGGTACGGTAGTCCTGTTCTGGAAGTCATGTTACTAGACCATGATGAACCTACGAACTATGAGGAAGCGATGATGAGCCCAGATTTCACGAAATGGCTTGAGGCCACGAAATCTAAGATGGGATCCATGTATGAGAACAAGGAGTGGTTTGGTGGACTTGCCCGATGATCGGCAAGCCATAGAAAATAAATAGATCTTTAAGAAGAAGACTGACACAGACGGTAATGTTACTGTTTACAAAGCTCGACTTGTTGCGAAAGGTTTTTGACAAGTTAAAGGAGTTGACTACGATGAGACTTTCTCACCCGTAGCGATGCTTAAGTCTGTCCGAATCATGTTAGCAATTGCTGCATTTTATGATTATGAAATTTAGCAAATGGATGTCAAAATTGCATTCCTGAATGGATTTCTGGAAGCAGAGTTGTATATGATGCAACCAAAAGGTTTTGTCGATCCAAAGGGTGCTAACAAAGTGTGCAAGCTCCAGTGTTCCATTCATGGACTAGTGCAAGCCTCTCGGAGTTGGAATAAACGCTTTGATAGTGTGATCAAAGCATATGGTTTTATACACACTTTTGGAGAAGCCTGTATTTACAAGAAAGTGAGTGGGAGCTCTGTAGCATTTCTAATATTATATGTGGATGACATACTGTTGATTGGAGATGATATAGAATTTCTGGCTAGCATAAAGGGATACCTGAATAAAAGTTTTTCTATGAAAGACCTTGGAGAGGCTGCTTACATATTGGGCATCAAGATCTATAGAGATAGATCAAGACGCTTAATTGGACTTTCACAAAGCACATACGTCGAAAAAGTTTTGAAGAAGTTCAAAATGGATCAGTCAAAGAAAGGGTTCTTGCCTGTGTTACAAGGTGTGAAGTTGAGTCAGACTCAATGCCCGACCACTG
This sequence comes from Triticum dicoccoides, assembly GCF_002162155.2. NCBI lineage: Eukaryota > Viridiplantae > Streptophyta > Magnoliopsida > Poales > Poaceae > Triticum > Triticum dicoccoides. The sequence goes on from NC_041381.1 coordinate 249,772,013, forward strand.
CAGAAGATAGAGAGAAAATGAAAGTCATTCCATATGCTTCGGCCATAGGTTCTATCATGCATGAAATGTTGCGTACCTAACCTGATATATGCCTTGCCATAAGCAGAGCAGGGAGGTACCAAAGTAATCCCGGAGTGGAGCACTGGACAGCGGTCAAGAACATCCTGAAATACCTGAAAAGGACTAAGGATATGTTTCTCGTTTATGGAGGTGAAAAAGAGCTCGTTGTAAACGGTTACGTCGATGCAAGCTTTGACACTGATCCGGATGACTCTAAGTCGCAAACCGGATACGTATTTTTATTGAATGGAGGAGCTGTCAGTTGGTGCAGTTCCAAGCAGAGCGTCATGGCGGGATCTACGTGTGAAGCGGAGTATATTGTTGCTTCGAAAGCAACAAATGAAGGAGTTTGGATGAAGGAGTTCATATCCGATCTAGGTGTCATACCTAGTGCATCGGGTCCAATGAAAATCTTCTGTGACAATACTGGTGCAATTGCCTTGGCAAAGGAATCCAGATTTCACAAGAGAACCAAGCACATCAAGAGACGCTTCAATTCCATCTGTCATCAAGTGTCGGAGGGGGACATAGAGATTTGCAAGATACACATGGATCTGAATGTTGCAGACCCGTTGACTATGCCTCTTCCACGAGCAAAACATGATCAGCACCAAAGCTCCATGGGTGTTAGAATCATTCCTATGTAATCAAAATTATTGACTCTAGTGCAAATGGGAGACTGAAGGAAATATGCCCTAGAGGCAATAATAAAGTTATTATTTATTTACTTAATTCATAATAAATGTTTATTATTCATGCTAGAATTGTATTAACCGGAAACTTAGTACATGTGTGAATACATAGACAAAACTTATAGTCCCTAGTATGCGTCTACTTGACTAGCTCGTTAATCAAAGATGCTTATGTTTCCTAACCATAGACATGTCTTATCATTTGATGAACGGGATCACATGATTAGGAGAATGATGTGATGGATATGACCCATTCGTTAGCTTAGCATTATGATCATATCAGATTCATTGCTACTGCTTTCTTCATGACTTATACAGGTTCCTCAGGCTATGAGATTATGCAACTCCCGAATACCGGAGGAACACTTTGTGTGCTACCAAACGTCACAGCGTAAAAGGGTGATTATAAAGGTGATCTACAGGTGTCTCTGAAGGTGTTTGTTGGGTTCGCATATATCGAGATTAGGATTTGTCACTCCATGTTTCGGAGAGGTATCTCTGGGCCCTCTCGGTAATACTCATCACTATAAGCCTTGCAAGCATTGTAACTAATGAGTTAGTTGCGGGTTGAAGTATTACGGAACGAGTAAAGAGACTTGCCAGTAACGAGATTGAACTAGGTATGATGATACCGATGATCGAATCTCGGGCAAGTAACATACCGATGACAAAGGGAACAACGTATGTTTGATGCGGAGCATCCCTCGCTCATCCCCATGGACGTGTCTACATCTCCCTCAACACCACTTGGACCCATGACAAGAGCTAGAGCAAAGGCTATCGAAGATAAGGTGAACTCACTCCTCTCTGAACTTCCTCTCTCTACTCACGAGACTTGGCTACTACCTCATATGGACACTCTGTGTGTGATGAGGTACCTGGAGGAAAGCCATGGTACATCTACATCCATCGGACAAGACGGCAAGGCTACCAACCACGAAGGTCAAGAAGAAGATCTACCGGATAAAACTCCAGCCACCGGACGACCGGTCGGGACCGGACGTCCGGCGCCTGAAGCCCCAGCTGCCAAGTCCCAGCCAACGCAGGCCCCATCGAGCCGACGTCCGGCCCGGACCGGACGATCGGCCCCACTCCCCAGCGAGCGGACGACCGAAGTCATCGGACGTCCGGCACCCCCCAACAGAATGGATATTAACAGAAGTATGAAGATACCGGACGACCGGCGTCTCCTTCACAGAACGCATTTAGCGGATGTCCGACGACACCGTACGTCCGGACCCCCATGAGCCACCGGACAACCGGTCCCGAGCGGACGTCCGGTACCTGTCTGCGCACAGTTTTGGGCCGAAGCCCATGTACCCCTTCACTTCGCCCCTTTTGCACTAAGACTATAAATAGGCCTCTCCCACCTCCTAGCTAGGGTTAGCATTGGTTTTAGCTCATATTTGTGTGAGAGCCTTGCTCATCCACTTGGATACTTCTCCTCGGAGTTCACGACCTCTTCGGAGAAGATCCCCCAAGCGGATTCAAGACCCCTCTCTAGGGAAGACCATCAAGACCTCCTCATGGAGAAGAAAGGTTCCTTTGTATCCTTACCTTTATTGATTATGGATCATGTGTTACTCTTTGTTCTCGGTGATCTAGCACTCGTGTGATTGATTCCTTGTCGGTTTAGTGATTCTCTCTCGTTTTCCCCGTGTTTCCCCTTTGTGCTTCCGCGTGTTCTTCGTGATTCCCCGTAGGATCCACTCCAAACGTGAAAGATCGTCACCATAGGGTTCCGCTCTACATCATCTTGGTATCAGGAGCCATGTTGATCACGTTTTTGGAGCCCCTACCCCTCTTTTTCTAGCTTGATTTTGTTGTTTTCGTCCTAAATCCGAAAATTCCCCACCCAAATAGCCCCAAATGTTTTTTGTGATTTGTTGGTGAGTTGAGATTTTGTTGGATTTGGTTCATGGAATTGAGTTGCTACATGTGGATCTAGCTTTCCCCACCCTCCCCACCCTTTTCCACCCACCAATCAGCTCAATTTCGACCTCACCATCTCCATTCACCCCGAAATCGCGCAGTTCATCCCGTGCCCGAATTTCGCCTAGGCACCGGACGTCCAACCGCAATCGCGAACGACGCAATCAAGAGGAAGCCTGTTCAGAAGAAATCCAAGAGAGGGACTACCATCCGCGTGTCCAACATCAAGCTCCACAAGCTCCTTCACAAGCTCGTCAAGCTCCACCTCAACCTCAAGTTCATCAAGAGCAAGTTGATCATGGACTTCCTCCACGCCAAGAGCAACATGAGGATGATTACCCTCCACGTCAAGGGCGTCATCATCACCATCGCCAACAACACAATGAAGAGCAACGCTATGGCAAGCTCAAATTCACAATGCCCAAGTTCAATGGAAGCAATGATCCCGAAGAATACCTCTCATGGGCATTGAAAGTCGACAAAATCTTTCGTTTGCACAACTATGAGGAAGAGAAGAAGATCGCTATGGCATCACTTGAGTTCCAAGACTATGTGCTCATATGGTGGGAACAAGTCCTTGAGCGCCGACAAGCAAGAGGTGAACCTCCAATCACCACTTGGGCTCAAATGAAGGATGTCATGCGAGCACGTTTTGTACCAACCTACTACAACCGTGATCTCTTCAAGAAGCTACAACTCCTCAAGCAAGGAACAAAGGGTGTTGAAGAATACTACATGGAAAGGAAATGGAGATAGCCATGATTCGAGCCAATGTCATGGAAGATGATGAGCAAACAATGGCACGATTCTTGAATGGACTCAATCATCCCATCAAGAAGATTGCCGACTTCCAACCCTACTCCAACCTCATTGAGCTCGTGCATCAAGCTACAAAGGCGGAACGTCAAGTGCAAGATGACTTCAAGTACGCCAAGTATTCATCCAAGACCTACGGCTTCTCCAATAACCAAGCTTCAACACCTACTCCAACTTCAACATCAACCAAGCCTTCTCCAAGCAACGATGACAAGTCAAGTTACAAGAAACATTCGTCAAGTTCAAGTCGTCTTCCTCCAACTACAAGCAACTTCAAGCCGCGTGCTTCGTCATCTACTTCGACCGATGAGACCGTCAAGACAAGCTCCTTCAAGTGTTTCACTTGCGGCGGCCGAGGCCACAAGTCCTATGAATGCACAAACAAGCGCACCATGATCCTCAACGACGATGGCACCTACGACTCAATGAGTGAAGATGAATCGAAGCTATTGAGCAAGTGGCCATGCATAGGCGAGTGAATGAAGATGAAGATGACCAATTCTTTTGTGATGAAGATACGAGCCCCGCTCTTGTTGTCTCCAAGGTCTTGACTCTTAAACATCAACAAGAAGAAGACCAACGATGCCACATCTTCCACACAAAGGCCGGCATCAATGGAAGGTTTGTCAAGGTCATCATCGACGGAGGTAGTTGCCACAACTTGGCAAGTGAAGAACTATGCTCCAAGCTTCAATTGGTCAAGAGGAAGCACCCGCACCCCTACAAGGTTCAATGGCTAAGTGACTCCGGCACTATACGAGTTGAGCATACGGTCCAAGTCTCCTTCAAAATAGGTGCATATGAGGACACTTTGGAGTGTGATGTGGTCCCAATGATCATTTGCCACCTCCTTCTTGGTCGACCATGGCAATTCGACCGTGGTGTCTTCCACAACGGCCGTACCAATCACTATAGCTTCAAGATGAAAGGGAAGGAATATGTGCTATGACCTATGTCTCCTAGTCAAGTGATAGCCGACAAGCAAGCAACCCACCATAGAGAGAAGAGTGAAAAAGAGATCCAACAAAAAGTGAGTGAGAGCCACAAGCCAAACTTGAGCGCCTCTTCGCCTAGAGAGAAAAACCTCATACTATTTGCCACAAAAAGTGAGATGAGGGAAGTGTGTGAGAACCCATCGAGTGTGATGCACTTCGTCCTTGTGTGCAAGGATGGAGAACCAAAAACTAACACCATTCACGAGCTACCTTTGGTGTTTCAATCTCTTTTGCAGGAATTTCAAGATGTTTTCCCCGATGAGCTACCTCTGGGTCTACCTCCTCTACGAGGCATTGAGCATTGAATCAACCTCATCCCCGGAGCGCCACTTCCAAACAAAGCTCCATACTGTGTCAATCCCGAAGAAGCCAAGGAGATTCAACGGCAAGTACAACAACTAATCGACAACAGCCATGTACGTGAAAGCGTAAACCCTTGTGTTGTTCCCGTTATACTTGTGCCTAAGCCCGATGGAAGTTTCCGCTTATGTTCCGATTGTAGACCTATAAATGCTATCACCATTCGCTATAGGCATCCCATTACTCGCTTAGATGATATGCCTGATGAAATTAGTGGAGCCAACTTTTTCTCAAAAATTGATCTTAAAAGTGGCTATTATCAAATACGCATTTACGAGGGTGATGAGTGGAAAACTGCTTTCAAAACCAAATTTGGCTTATATGAGTGGTTAGTTATGCCTATGGGTTTATCGTAGGCTCCCGGTACTTTTGTGTGTCTCATGCATCATGTACTTCGACCTTATATTGGAGTCTTTGTTGTGGTTTACTTCGATGATAATCTTGATCATGTTAGGGCTGTTTTACAAACACTTCGCAAGGAAAGTCTTTATGCCAACATGAAAAAGTGCACATTTGGTGTTGACAAAGTGGTTTTTTTTTGGGTTTTCTTCTATCATCCAAGGGTGCCCATGTTGATGAAACTAAAATTGAAGCAATTAAAACTTGGCCCCAACCCACCAATTTGCAACAAGTGCGAAGTTTTCTTGGTCTTGCGGGTTTTTATCGTTGCTTTGTGAAAGATTTTAGCACAATTGCCGCTCCTTTGCATGCCTTGAGTAAGAAGAATGCTCCTTTTGTTTGGGGATCTTTGCAATCCACCGCTTTTGATGAGCTCAAGTGTTTGCTTACTCATGCTCCGATTCTTGCTTTGCCCAATTTTGACAAAACTTTTGAGGTTCATTGTGATGCAAGTGGTACCGGAATTGGCGGAGTTTTGATGCAAGAAAAACGAGCCATTGCATATTTTAGTGAAAAACTCTCCGGTGCTCAACTTAACTATCCCATATATGACAAAGAATTGTATGCTTTAGTACGTGTGCTACATGTTTGGGAACATTATCTTAGACCTCATGAGTTTGTCATCCATACCGATCATGAAACGATTAATTACTTAAAAGGTCAAACTAAGTTGAACAAGCGTCATGCCAAATGGAGTGAATTTATTGAATCTTTCCCCTATGTAAGCAAGTAAATTAAGGGTAAGGAAAATGTAGTTGCTGATGCGCTTTCACGCATATGCACGCTTGTCACTAAACTTGAGTTGAATGTTATTGGTTTTGAGCACATCAAGACTTGTATGCTAATGATCCATCTTTTGCTATTCCTTATGCTAAGTGTTTGACGCATACTTCTTTGGAACAATATTATATCAAGGATGCTTATCTTATGAAAGCTAACAAACTTTGCATTCCCGAGTCTTCCCTTCGTTTGCTACTTTTGCAAGAGGCTCATGGAGGCGGACTCATGGGACACTTTGGACGAGATAAGACATTCGCCACGCTCTCCAAGAACTACTTTTGGCCCAAGATGTTTCGAGATGTCTCACGCTTCCCAACCCGATGCTCTACATGTTGCAAAGCTAAGTCTAAAGCTCAATCTCATGGTCTTTACATGCCTCTTCCTATTCCTTATCAACCTTGGGAAGACATTAGCATGGACTTTGTACTTGGTTTGCCTAGAACTCAAAATGGAAAGGATTCCGTGTTTGTTGTTGTGGACCGATTTTCTAAGATGGCACATTTCATCCCTTGCAACAAGATAGACGATGCTTCACATGTTGCAAATCTCTTTTGTAGGGAAATCTTGCATCTCCATGGAGTACCAAAGACAATCATCTCCGACCGCGACGTCAAGTTCTTGAGTTACTTTTGGAAGACCCTATGCGCCAAGCTCGGAATCAAGCTCTTGTTCTCATCCGCATACCATCCTCAAACTGACGGCCAAACGGAGGTGATGAACCGGACTCTCTCCACTCTACTTCACGTGTTGATCAAGAAGAACATCAAGGAGTGGGAAGCATGTCTACCTATCGTCGAGTACGCCTACAACCGGGCAAGACATTCGACTACCGGCAAGTCCCCCTTCGAGGTCGTCTACGGCTTCAACCCGTTGTCACCATTGGACATTCTACCTCTTCCCCTACAAGAGCGCACCAACATGGAGGCGAGTGCACGGGCAAGCTACATCAAGAAGATGCATGAGGATACAAGGCACACCATCGAGCGCCAAGTACAATGACTAGCGACCAAGCTCAACGTCAACAAGCAACCCATGATCTTCAACATAGCTGATCTCGTGTGGCTACACCTTCGCAAGGACCGCTTCCCCAACGAACGCAAGTCCAAACTTCTCCCTCGAGCCGATGGACCCTTCAAGGTGCTAGCACGCTACAACGACAACGCCTGCAAGATTGACCTCCCACGAGACAAGTACAACGTGAGTGACATCTTCAACGTCCAAGACCTCTCGCCTTTCCATGGTGATGAAGATTTTGATCCGAGGTCGGATCTTTCCCAAGGGGGGGAGATGATGCGGAGCATCCCTCACTCATCCCCATGGACGTGTCTACATCTCCCTCAACACCACTTGGACCCATGACAAGAGCTAGAGCAAAGGCTATCGAAGATAAGGTGAACTCGCTCCTCTCCGAACTTCCTCTCTCTACTCACGAGACTTGGATACTACCTCATATGGACACTCTGTGTGTGATCAGGTACCTGGAGGAAAGCCATGGTACATCTACATCCATCAGACAAGACGGCAAGGCTACCAACCACGCAGGTCAAGAAGAAGATCTACCGGAGAAAACTCCAGCCACCGGACGACCAGTCGGGACCGGACGTCCGGCGCCTGAAGCCCCAGCTATCAAGTCCCAGCCAACGCAGGCCCCAGCGAGCGGACATCCGGCCCAGCCCGGACGACCGGCCCCACTCCCCAGCGAGCGGATGACCGAAGTTACCGGACGTCCGGCACCCCCCAACAGAATCGATATTAACGGAAGTATGAAGATACCAGACGACCGGCGCCTCCTTCACAGAACGCATTTAGCGGATGTCCGACGACACCGGACGTCCGGACCCCCGTGAGCCACCGAACGACCGGTCCCCAGCGGACGTCCGGTACCTGTCTGCGCATAGTTTTGGGCCGAAGCCCATGTACCCCTTCACTTCGCCCCTTTTGCACTAAGACTATAAATAGGCCTCTCCCACCTCCTAGCTAGGGTTAGCACTGGTTTTAGCTCATATTTGTGTGAGAGCCTTGCTCATCCACTTGGATACTTCTCATCGGAGTTCATGACCTCTTCGGAGAAGATCCCCCAAGCGGATTCAAGACCCCTCTCTAGGGAAGACCATCAAGACCTCCTCACGGAGAAGAACGGTTCCTTTGTATCCTTACCTTTGTTGATTGTGGATCATGTGTTACTCTTTGTTCTCGGTGATCTACACTAGTGTGATTGATTTCTTGTCGGTTTAGTGATTCTCTCTCGTTTTCCCCGTGTTTCCCCTTTATGCTTCCGTGTGTTCTTCGTGATTCCCCATAGGATCCACTCCAAACGTGAAAGATCGTCACCATAGGGTTTCACCCTACATCAATGTTTGACCGATAAAGATGTTCGTAGAATATGTAGGAACCAATATGAGCATCCAGGTTCCACTATTGGTTATTGACCAGAAGTGAGTCCCGGTCAAGTTTACATAGTTCTCGGACCCGTAGGGTCCACACGCTTAAATGTTCGATGACGATCGGTATTATGAGTTTATGTGTTTTGATGTACTGAAGGTTGCTCGGAGTCTCGGATGTGATCACGGACATGACGAGGAGTCTCGAAATGGTCAAGACATAAAGATTGATATATTGGAAGGCTATATTTGGACACCGGAAAGGTTCCAAGTGGTTCGGGCATTTTTCCGGAGTACCGGGAGGTTACCAGAACCCCCCGGGGAGTTAATGGGCCTTAATGGGTCATGGTGGAAGAGAGGAGGATGCGTCCAAGGTGGGGGCGCCCCCCCCCCAAGCCCAATCCGAATGGGTAAGGGGGTCGGCCCCCCTTTCATTCTCTCCCTCTCCCTCTTCCTTCTTCTCCTACTCCAACTAGGGAAGGGGGGAAACCTACTCCTACTCGGAGTAGGACTCCCCCCTTGGGCGTGCCATAGAGAGGGTCGGCCCTCCCTCCTCCACTCCTTTATATACGGGGGAGGGGGCACCCCATAGACACACAAGTTGATTGTTTAGTCGTGTGTGGTGCCCCCCTCCATAGATATCCACCTCGGTCATATCGTTGTAGTGCTTAGGCGAAGCCCTGCATGGATAACTTCATCATCACCGTCATCACGCCGTCGTGGTGAAGAAACTCTCCCTCGACCTCAGCTAGATCTAGAGTTCGTGGGATGTCACCGAGATGAACCTGTGCAAATCGCGGAGGTGCCGTACCTTCGGTGCTAGGATCAGTCGGATCGTGAAGACATACGACTACATCAACCGTGTTGTCATAACGCTCCGCTTTCGGTCTACAAGGGTACGTAGACAACACTCTCCCCTCCCATTGCTATGCATCACCTAGATAGATCTTGCGTGATGGTAGGTATTTTTTTGAAATTGCTGCATTCCCCAAAACATATAGCCAAGATACATGTAACTCATTGCTTGCTCTAACATGCCTATGCATTAACATGTTCTTATATTCTGTCTTCACATGATTGCATGCATGTAGAGGGAGCCTATGCATGTTACATGTCCTTCCAAAGCTTTACATGTTATCATGTATATCTTTAATCTAGAGCTTTGATGTATGTTGTCATCAATTACCAAAAAGGGGGAGATTGAAAGCACAGGTGCTCCCTGGGTGATTTTGGTAATTAATGTCAACATGTCTCTTGTTGCACTAATACCTTTACCTAGTGTATTTGATATGAGTTCAACAATGGCATGGCAAGGACAAGAGGACGTGGAACCCCTTCGAAATGCTAAGGCAAAGATTGGCAAAAGCTCAAGACTCTTCTTTTTATATTTAAGTGATCCAAGATCACATTGAGTAGCCAATACTATTAAAAGGGGATGAGGTGTTGCTTAATGGTCCACTTGCTCAAAGTGCTTAGTGATATTGCTCCAAAACCCTCAATTACTTTCCCACTCCAAATATGTCCAAAACCCTCAACTACTTTCCATAGGGAGATCCTGTGTTGGATGATAAAGAGGGTTCGCCTTTCGAGAAAGGGGCTTGGCTATCTCCGTCTCCATGTTATAGGACGTATCAAATATATCTATCGATCTATACCATATGGTGAGCCAACTAACCCCCACTCCAATCCAATACTTGCTAGCACAGGGAATCGATCATCTGTGGATGTTCAGCCAAAGACTCTAGCCCCGGATTCCGATAACTTCTACGATTCTCTCATTATTCAGTGTCCAGATGGAAGGGATGTTTGTTATTCACTTTGGACAGAAGAGGAATTGACACTCAAGAGCACGCATTTTATGTTTGCATTCCTATTTGAGAGTGCCCCTCCCTCCTATTTGGTTGGAAGTTTCCTGCTCAAGTTGAGAAAGCAAGGGCTGACCGGACTGCTGCTCACTCTTGCGCTTGGTCCCACCGACCTACCCTATCCGGAACCACCGAGTTCAGTTGACATAGCCACTGCCAGAAACCCTATACAATTCGGTCACACCGATACGGATCTCGGTTTAATCGAGATGGCCCTGCAAACGCTCCCTTCGTAACATTTCGGTCTCACCGAAGTGAGCGATCAGTCCCATCGAGTTTGCTTGACAAACTCTATGTTTCCCTTCGTAACATTTCGGTCTCACTGAAATGAGCAATCGTCCGCACCGAGTTTGCTTGACCAACTCTCTATTTGCCCTTTGCTGAAATCGGTCTCACCGAGTTCAAGAAACCGGTCTCACGAGATGAGGTTTTGCCCTATCCCTAGACCATCGGTCACACTGAGTTGATCTCGTCGGACCCATCGAGATTCCTAATGTTCACATTTTGAACTAAATCGGTCTCACTGAGCTCTTCTATTCGGTCTGACTGAGTTGGGTAAAATGTGTGTAACGGTTGGATTTTGTGTGGAGGCTATATATACCCCTCCACCCCCTTCTCCATTTGTGGGAGAGCCATCAGAACGTGCCTACACTTCCATTACTCATTTTCTGAGAGAGAACAACATACTCATGTGTTGAAACCAATACATTCCAATCCAACCACTAGAATCTTGATCTCTAGCCTTCCCCAAGTTGCTTTCCACTCAAATCTTCTTTCCACCATATCCAAATATATGAGAGAGAGTTGAGTGTTGGGGAGACAATCATTTGAAGCACAAGAGCAAGGAGTTCATCATCAACACACCGTCTATTGCCCTTTGGAGAGTGGTGTCTCCTAGATTGGCTAGGTATCGCTTGGGAGCCTCCGACAAGATGTGCAGTTGAACCAAGAAGTTTGTAAGGGCAAGGAGATCGCCTACTTTCTGAAGATCTACCCGAGTGAGGCAAGTCCTTCGTGGGCGATGGCCATGGTGGGATAGACAAGGTTGCTTCTTCATGGAACCTTCTGTGGACTCGTGCAACCGCTACCCTTTGTGGATTGAAGTCTCCATCAACGTGGACGTACGATAGCACCACCTATCGGAACCACGCCAAAAATCTCCGTGTCTATGTTGCGTTTGCACACTCCAATCCCATCCCTTTACTTCCTTGCAACTAGCATGCTTTACTCTTTCCGCTGCTTATACTCTTGCCATGCTTGCTTGAAATGTATTGTGAATGCTTAAACTCCACCTCAACTTGAAGAACTTAAAAAATGTCACTTTTCTTGTTGAGGGTCTAATCACCCCCCCCCCTAGACCCCTCTTCTCAATCCTTTCAGTTTCACACAGGCAGACAAGAAGGTGGATAAATAGCACGACAAGGCCTGCCGGGCTACCCCCACGATATGACACTAAGCGGTGCATTTAATGCACCTTGTCATGTCTGTAGAGTTAGGTATAATAGCACTGTGGCTATCCAATCACGGGATAATGACTGTTTTGCCATTGTGGTAACCCCTTGACCTATAAAAGGAGGGTTGTGGCTATCTTAGAAAGGATTCGGACCCTTGTACACTCACACGCGCGTAGCTTCTCTCGTCCCAAGGCGACCTTGCCGAGCTATAGGGTTGCATCTCCACCACGGGCCATTCATCAATCCATCAAAGTAGGAGTAGGGTTTTACGCCTTGCGGCGGCCCGAACCTGGGTAAAAACCGCTCGTGTCATTGCTATTGTGCTGCTCTACAGCCTCCGCTCTTTATGCAATGCGCCATTACCCCTTGCCGAACCACAAAGGGGCCAATGGTCCCATAGGTGGCCGTGTTGAACCACGACATCTTTGGCGCGCTAGGTAGGGGGGAGCGCTTGTGCGAACCCGAGGGTGTAAGCAGCGCGTGTCTTCATCATCATCCTCTCCATCGACGGCTCCATCATCCATGGTGCCCAAGAAAAGGTCTGGTGCTACAACTCACCTGTCCACCTCGAAGGCCCCCTCGCATGCAACCACTAATGCCATGGGGGCTACGGGGACACACGGGGACGTGGACGCCGTGGGGGACGTGACCGGCACAGGTAGCGCCATCACCATTCCCCCTGCGACCGTAGCGGGAGCAGGAGGCGCCGGAGGAGGACAACGTCAACAACATCGTAGAGACCATGCTCCACGATATGCGAGTGGGGAGAACATTCCGTCTCTGCCTCTCCACCTTGCTGAAGGACGCAACCGCAGTGATGGCGCTCGCTCTGGTGTGAATCGCAACCCTCCAGCTGCCCCCGCCGCGAGTGTGGCTATGGGGCCCGCGCCATTCCCAGTGCAAGTTAACCAAGATGATGCGACGAATGGGGACACCAATCCCCAAGCACATCTGCCTCGTCGCCACGCCACCCTGGCGACCGGCTCGCAACGACGAGAACATGACGCCGCCACTACCGGCACCATCAGAAGCCAGGCGATGTCGCGATCTGCATCATCTATGCCAAGCACAGCTTCGAAAGCCATGGCGCAGGCCCAACTCCTATTGAGATTTCCGCCAGTGGCCGATCAAATGGATGAGTGGAGAGCCACCATTCAGAGCCTGGTTGGTTTCGCTAAGACAGGAGGATCACAGTGAGCAGGCCCGCCACGGCCTTCACAGGCGGCGACAATGGCCCGAGCCGCTGCCGTACCGAAGGGGCCACCCCTACGATGCAGTCCCCTCTGCGGCAACCAGCGCAGGGGCCGCGGCCAGAGCCACGCGATTAAGAACCCGATGATGTGTCGATGGATTCGTCTGATCCTTGAGCCCGTCGAGACCAGCGGCTGGCCCTGGAGGACAGGCAGAGGGAAGACGCGCGCGTCACCATAGAGTAACGCCGCGAAACCTGCCGCCAGTCTGATAGGCGCAATGGCGCCGACGTTGACGAGCCCGTGCCCGGTGGAGACAGATACCTGCCTTTCGAGATTGGGTGCCCCGCCTTCACTTGCGCGCTATGGCAAGTCCATTGGCCATCTACACGTGTGTTCAAGCCAGATACCAAAAAATACGATGGAAGATTGAACCCGGCAGAGTGCTTGAGCATCTACACCATTGTTGTTCAAGCTGCCGGAGGAAGAGATGAGAAGGTATTCGCCAACTACTTCCCTTTGGCACTCAAGCCAAACATGAGGTCGTGGTTGATGCACTAGCCGGAAAACTCAATCTCGACCTGGGCTAACATGTGACATGAGTTTGTTGGCACCTTCACGGGCGGTCATCAAGAAACAGGATGGCCCAGCAATTTGCGGCTCCTTCCACAAAAGGAAGGGGAGAGTTTGCGGAACTACATGCAGAGGTTCAGCCGGGTGCACAGGAACATTCCTGATATCCACCCAGCAGCTGTGATTGTTGTGTTCCAGTCCAACATACGCAACCATAGGATACGTTCCAAGATGAATGTCCGGTTGCCCAAGACTGTGAATGAACTTTACACCTTGGTAGATAAGTGTGCCTGTACAGAGGAGGGGAGGCGTCTCCCCGGAGAAGAGGATGGCATCAACGTCGACTTAGAAGATGACGATGATACTCCCAGCCAGAAGAAGAACAACAACAAACGCAACAAGAAGCACAAGGAGAAAGTAGTTCTGGTTGTCGAGGGATCTGGCATTCCTAGTACTGGAAAGAAGGCCAAGACTGAAGCCACCAGCAAGGAAGTTGCCACGTGCACTAGCTGCCGGGAAGCTGCAGCGGTCGAGAAGGCTGGGAAGGCTGACGGGCCGTACTACAAGATCCATCGGACCAAGGGCCATGATCTCCAAGAGTGTCATCAAGTTGAGAAACTCGTCAAGAAGCAGAAGGCTGAGTACAAGAAGCGTGACAAAGAGAGAGACCAAGATGGAGTTGGCGGGAAGGGCCGAGGTGGCAGAGGAGGTCGCCCCGGCAAGGTCCCTCGGCATCAAGGGAAACCTGCCAGAGTCCATGAGAAGAAGGAATGTGATGACGAGAGCGATGAAGAGGAAACCAGTGAGCAGGAGTTCCAGAAGGCCACTGACGCCCTATGCATTGACGGAGGTGCGTCTTTGCACTCCTCTCACCACCAGCTAAAACAGTGGGTGCGTGAGGTCAGTGTTGTGGAGCTAGCGGCATATTCTCGGAAACCACTCAAGTGGAACTGCACGCCCATCATCTTTGATGAAGAGGATCACCCTGACCGCACCATCGCAGTAGGGTGCTTGCCATTGTTGGTTTCACCAACAATCCACAACCTCAAGGTCACAAAGATGTTGGTTGACAGCGGGGCCGGGTTGAATCTGATTTCTCCCAAGGTCATCAGCATGTTACAGATCACAGAAGAAGAGCTCAAGGTTACTGGTATGTTCAAGGAATCAACCCCGACAGGAGCCGTCTGAAGGGGAAGATCACACTGCCAGTGACGTTTGGAGGTGAATTGAAGTACCAGACTGAGAAGATTGTGTTCAATGTGGTTGAGCTTCCGTTGCCATACAATGGGATACTTGGACGACCAGCTCTAGCAAAGTTCATGGCGGCATCCCACTGTGCCTACAACACCCTGAAGATGCCAGGACCAATGGGCGTTATTTCTATCCCATCAGTAAGAAGGACGTAATTATATGCATGGACAAGATGTACCAGGACGTGGTCGATAGCCCAGGCCATGGAAGCCGCTATCCCCGCCAAGGAAAACAGACAAGGGAGAAAAGCTGGCAAGTATATCGGCAAGGAATCTGGGAAACGTGCCTCTCTGGAGTGTGTTGCACCTGTCGATGACTTGCCCGAGAGTTCCACCAGCAAAAGATCCAAGATTGTTGCACCTATTGTGAAGAAGGTCCCGGCAGGGCTGGTTGACGTTGATGGTACATTTACTATCAGCTCCACCCTTGATGACAAATAGGAAAGCGCACCCATTGCCTTCCTGTGGGTGAATGTCGATGTGCTTGCTTGGCAACCATCTGACATACCCGGTGTTCCCAGGGAGGTAATCGAGCACCACCTTGTTGTCTGTCCTCATGCCTGACCCATCAAGCAGACGGTCCGGAAGCAAGCCTTGGAGCGACATCAGTTCATTGCCGACGAGATCAAGAAACTTGAAGCTGTTGGTTTGGTCAGAGAAGTATTGCATCCAACATGATGCAACCAGAAGGTTTTGTCGATCCTAAAGGTGCTAACAAATTGGGCAAGCTCCAGCGATCCATCTATGAACTGGTGCAAGCATCTTGGAGTTGGAATATACGCTTTGATGAGGTGATCAAAGCATATGGTTTTATACAGACTTATGGTGAAGCTTGTATTTACAAGAAAGTGAGTAGGGGGCTCTATAGCATTTCTGATATTATATGTGGATGACATATTATTGATTGGAAATGATATAGAATTTCTGGATAGCATAAAAGGATACTTGAATAAGAATTTTTCAATGAAAGACCTCGGTGAAGCTGCTTATATATTGGGCATCAAAATCTATAGGGATAGATCGAGACGCTTAATAGGACTTTCACAAAGCACATACCTTGATAAAGTTTTGAAGAATTTCAAAATGGATCAGTCAAAAAAAGAGTTCTTGCCTTACAAGATGTGAAATTGAGTCAGACTCAAAGCCCGACCACTGCAGAAGATAGAGAGAAAATGAAAGTCGTTCCCTACGCCTCAGCCATTGGTTCTATCATGTATGTTATGCTGTGTACCAGACTTGATGTGTGCCTTGCCATAAGTTTGGCAGGGAGGTACCAAAGTAATCCGGGAGTGGATCACCGGACAGTGGTTAAGAACATCCTGAAGTACCTGAAAAGGACCAAGGATATGTTTCCCATTTATGGAGGTGACGGAGAGCTCGTCGTAAATGGTTACGTCGATGCTAGCTTCGACACTGTTCCAGATGACTCTAAGTCACAAACCGGATACGTATTTATATTGAATGGTGGAGCTGTCAGTTGGTGAAGTTTCAAGCAGAGCATCATGGCGGGGTCTACGTGTAAAGCGGAGTGCATAGCTGCTTCGGAAGCAGCGCGTGAAGGAGTCTAGATGAAGGAGTTCATATCCGATCTGGGTGTAATACCTAGTGCATCGGGTCCAATGAAAATCTTTTGTGACAACACTGGAGCAATTGCCCTAGCAAAGGAATCCAGGTTTCACAAGAGAACCAAACGCATCAAGAGACGCTTCAACTCCATTCGTGAAAAGGTCAAGGATGGAGACATAGAAGTTTGCAAAATACACAAGGATCTGAATGTTGCAGACCCGTTGACTAAGCCTCTTTCGCGAGTAAAACATGATCAACACCAAGACTCCATGGGTGTTAGATTCATTACAATGTAATCTAGATCATTGACTCTAGTGCAAGTGGGAAACTGAAGGAAATATGCCCTAGAGGCAATAATAAAGTTGTTATTTATATTTCCTTATTCATGATAAAGGTTTATTATTCATGCTAGAATTGTATTGATTGGAAACTGAAATACATCTGTGGATACATAAACAAATACCGTGTCCCTAGTGAGCCTCTACTTGACTAGTTCATTGATCAATGATGGTTAAGGATTCCTAGCCATAGACATGTGTTGTCACTTGATAACGGGATCACATCATTAGGAGAATGATGTGATGGACAAGACCCATCTGTTAGCTTATGATTTGATCGTTCAAGTTTATTGCTATTGCTTTCTCAAATGTCAAATACATATTACTTCGACTATAAGATTATGCAACTCCCGGACACCGGAGGAATACCTTGTGTGCTATCAAACATCACAACGTAACTGGTTGATCATAAAGATACTCTATAGGTATCTCCGAAGGTGTTTGTTAAGTTGGCATAGATCGAGATTAGGATTTGTCACTTCATGTATCAGAGAGGTATCTCTGGGCCTCTCGGTAATACACATCATAATAAGCTTGCAAGCAAATGACTAAGGAGTTAGTCATGAGATGATGTATTACGGAATGAGTAAAGAGACTTTCCGGTAAGGATATTGAACTAGGTATGAAGATACCGACAATCGAATCTCGGGCAAGTAACATACCGATGGACAAAGCGAATTACGTATGTTGTCATAAGGTTCGACCGATAAAGATCTTCGTAGAATATGTAGGAGCCAATATGGGCATCCAGGTTCCGCTATTGGTTATTAACCGGACAGGTGTCTCGGTCATGTCTACATAGTTCTCGAACCCGTAGGGTTCGCACGCTTAACGTTCATTGACGATATAGTGTTATATGAGTTATATGATTTGGTGACCGATGTTTTTCGGAGTCCCGGATGAGACCACGGACATGACGAGGATCTCTGGAGGTAAATATTGATATATAGGACGATGATATTCGAACACTGGAAGAGTTTCGGAGTGCACCAGGTAGTCATCGGATCGCCGGAATGGGTTCCGTACACCCCCGGTAGGTATATGGGCCTAATGGGCCAAGGGGAGAGACACACCAGCCCACAAGGGGGCTGGCACACGGCGTGCCCCTCTCCCTGGCCCCCGGCCCTAGGGAAGGAAAGGAAGGAGGGCTAGCCCCTCCTCCCTTCCGGATGTAGGGTGGAACCCTAGGGGGCGATCTTTTACGTTTGGAGTGGATCCTACGGGGAAACACGAAGAACGCGCGGAAGAACACAAGGGAAATCACGGGGAGAAACGAGAGAAACACTCAACCGACAAGTAATTGATCACACAAGGGCTTGATCACCGAACACATAAGGTAGCACAAGATCCAAAATCAACAAAGGAAGATACAAGAGTAACCGTTCTTCTCCGTGAGGAGGTCTTGATTGTCTTCTCCGGATGGAGGCCTTGAATCCGAATGGATCTTCTCTGAAGAGGCACGGTCCCTCACGTGGAGTAGATCCGGTACGGATGCGCAGAGCTCTATCTCTAAATGAGCTATCACAATGCTAACCCTAAAACGTAAGTGGGGATGGAGTATATATAGTCTAGGGGCAAAGAGGGATACATGGGCCTCGGCCCTACACTGTGCGCAGACAGGGAAGGCCGGATGTCCGGGCGTCAGGCCAGATGTCCGGTGTCTCGTGAAGGGTCGGATGTCCGGGCCGAAGGGCCGGATGTCCGGGCTGATGCAGACGGCCGTTCTGTTCTCTGGATGGGCGACACCGGATGTCCGCTCGAAGGGGCCGGATGTCCGTTGCTTCGGGAGGCGCCGGATGTCCGGGGTGCTGGCCGGATGTCCGGGCTGACGGGGCAACCTTCTGTGCTCCCTGGACGCTGGTGCCAGATGTCCGGGATTTTGGCCGGATTTCCGGTGAGGGGGGCCGGATGTTCGGGCTGGACGTCAGATGTCCGGTCCCTGTAGCTTCTTCTCCAGAGGCCTGGCCGTGTAGATCTCCAGGGGCCGGATGTCCGGGGTCCTGGCTGGATGTCCGGTGCCTGGAGGCTGTTCTAGCCTTCTTCCATTGGTTCTCTTCTT
This sequence comes from Triticum dicoccoides, assembly GCF_002162155.2. Classification (NCBI taxonomy): domain Eukaryota; kingdom Viridiplantae; phylum Streptophyta; class Magnoliopsida; order Poales; family Poaceae; genus Triticum; species Triticum dicoccoides. The sequence goes on from NC_041381.1 coordinate 249,790,723, forward strand.
CCGTGGACTTGGGGTCTTGACCATCTTCATGTGCATCCTCGGGAGGGTCCTCTTGGTACCTAATCAAGCACAACATTCCGGATTGAGGTAGTAGCAATGTCTCGAGAGGATCATGTGATATATCACTAAGGAGAGAAGTCACCTCTGTCTCGAGAGCTCTAGCTCGTGCTCTAGTCATGGGTCCTCTTGGCGCTTGGTGAGACGATGGAAGGTCCATGGGGATGACCGAAGGATGCTCCGCATCATCTCCCCCCTCCCTTGGGAAAGATCAGACCTCGGATCAAAATGCTCATCACCATGGTACGGGGAGAGATCAGAGACGTTGAAGATGTCGCTCACGTTGTACTTGTCGCGTGGGAGATCGATCTTGTAAGCGTTATTGTTGTAGCGTGCTAGCACCTTAAAGGGTCCATCGGATCGAGGGAGAAGCTTGGACTTGTGTTCGTTGGGGAAGCGGTCCTTGCGAAGGTGTACCCACACGAGGTCTCCAATGTTGAATATCATGGGATGCTTGTTGACGTTGAGCTTGGTCGCGAGTCGTTGTACTTGGCGCTCGATGGTGTGTCTTGTATCCTCATGCATCTTCTTGATGTAGCTTGCACGGGCACTTGCGTCGAGGTTGGTGCGCTCTTGTAGAGGAAGAGGTAGAATGTCCAATGGGGACAACGAGTTGAAGCCGTAGACGACCTCAAAAGGGGACTTGCCGGTAGTCGAATGTCTTGCACGGTTGTAGGCGTACTCGGCGATGGGTAGACACTCTTCCCACTCCTTGATGTTCTTCTTGATCAACACGCTAAGTAGAGTGGAGAGTGTACAGTTTGTCACCTCCGTTTGGCCATCGGTTTGAGGATGGTATGCGAATGAGAACAAGAGCTTGATTCCGAGCTTGCCGCATAGCGTCTTCCAAAAGTAACTCAAGAACTTGACGTCGCGGTTGAAGACGATTGCCTTTGGTACTCCATGGAGTCGCAAGATTTCCCTACAAAAGAGATTTGCAATGTGTGAAGCATCGTCTATCTTGTTGCAAGGAATAAAATGTGCCATCTTAGAAAATCGGTCCACAACAACAAACACAGAATCCTTGCCATTTTGAGTTCTAGGCAAACCAAGTACAAAATCCATGCTAATGTCTTTCCAAGGTTGATAAGGAATAGGAAGAGGCATGTAAAGACCATGGGATTGAGCTTTAGACTTAGCTTTGCGACATGTAGAGCATCGGTTGCTGAAGGGTGAGACGTTGCGGAACATCTTGGGCCAAAAGTAGTTCTTGGAGAGTGTGGCGAATGTCTTGTCGCATCCAAAATGTCCCATGAGTCCGCCTCCATGAGCCTCTTGCAAAAGGAGCAAACAAACAGAAGACTCGGGAATGCATAGTTTGTTAGCTCTCATAAGATAACCATCCTTGATGTAATATTGTTCCCAAGATGTATGCGTCAAACATTTAGCATAAGGAGTCGCAAAAGATGGATCATTAGCATACAAGTCTTTTATGTGCTCAAAGCCAATAACATTCAACTCAAGTTTAGTGACAAGCGTGCATATGCGTGAAAGTGCATCCGCAACTACATTTTCCTTACCCTTAATGTACTTGATCACATAGGGTAAAGATTCAATAAATTCACTCCATTTGGCATGACGCTTGTTCAACTTAGTTTGGCCTTTTAAGTACTTAAGTGTTTCATGATCGGTATGTATGACAAACTCATGAGGTCTAAGAAAATGTTCCCAAACATGTAGCACACGCACTAAAGCATACAATTCTTTGTCATATATGGGATAGTTAAGTTGAGCACCGGAGAGTTTTTCACTAAAATAAGCAATGGCTCATTTTTCTTGCATCAAAACTCTGCCAATTCCGATATCACTTGCATCACAATGAACCTCAAAAGTTTTGTCAAAATTGGGCAAAGCAAGAATCGGAGCATGAGTAAGCAAAGACTTGACCTCAAAAGCGGTGGATTGCAAAGATCCCCAAACAAAAGGAGCATTCTTCTTACTCAAGGCATGCAAAGGAGTGGCAATAGTGCTAAAATCTTTCACAAAGCGACGGTAAAAACATGCGAGGCCAAGAAAACTACGCACTTGTTGCAAATTGGTGGGTTGGGGCCAAGTTTTAATTGCTTCAATTTTAGATTCATCAACATGGACACCCTTGGAAGAAACGACAAAACTCAAGAAAACTAGCTTGTCAACACCAAATGTGCACTTTTTCATGTTGGCATAAAGACGTTCCTTGCGAAGCGTTTGCAAAACAGCCCTAACATGATTAAGATGCTCTTTCATGGAGTTGCTAAACACGAGAATATCATCAAAGTAAACCACAGCAAAGACTCCAATATAAGGGCGAAGCACTAATGCATAAGAGGCATAAAAGTACTGGGAGCTTCCGATAAACCCATAGGCATAACCAACCACTCATACAAGCCAAATTTGGTTTTGAAAGCAGTTTTCCATTCATCACCCTCTTGTATGCGGATTTGATAATAGCCACTTTTAAGATTAGTTTTTGAGAAAAATGTGGCTCCGCTAAGTTCATCAAGCATATCATCTAGGCGAGGAATAGGATGCCTATAGCGAACGGTAATGGCATTTATAGGTCTACAATTGGAACAGATGCGATAACTTCCATCTTGCTTAGGCACAAGTATAACGGGAACGGCACAAGGGCTTAAGCTTTCACGTACATGACCGTTGTCGATTAGTTGTTGTACTTGTCGTTGGATCTCCTTAGTTTCATTGGGATTGACGCGGTATGGAGCTTTGTTTGGGAGAGGCGCTCCGGGGATGAGGTCGATTTGATGCTCAATGCCTCGTAGAGGAGGTAGACCCGGAGGTAGCTCATCGAGGAAAACATCTTGGAATTCCTGCAAAAGAGATTGAAACACTAAAGGTAGCTCGTGAGAGGCGTTAGCTTTTGGTTCCCCATCTTTGCACACAAGGACAAAGTGCATCACACTCGATGGGTTCTCACACACTTCTCTCATCTCACTTTTTGTGGCAAATAGTACTAGGTTTTTCCCTCTAGGCGAAGACGCGCTCAAGTTTGGCTTGTGGCTCTCACTCACTTTTTGGTGGATCACTTTCTCACTCTTCTCTCCACGACGGGTGGCTTGCTTGTCGGCTATCACTTGACTAGGAGACATAGGTCATAGCACATACTCCTTTCCTTTCATCTTGAAGCTATAGTGATTGGTACGCCCATTGTGGATGACACCACGGTCGAATTGCCATGACCTACCAAGAAGGAGGTGGCAAACGGACATTGGGACGACATCACACTCCAAAGTGTCTTCATATGCACCAATTTTGAAGGAGACTTGGACTGTATGCTCAACTCGTATAGTGCCGGAGTCACTTAGCCATTGAACCTTGTAGGGGTGCGGGTGCTTCATCTTGACCAATTGAAGCTTGGAGCATAGATCTTCGCTTGCCAAGTTGTGACAACTACCTCCATCGATGATGATCTTGACGGACCTTCCATTGATGCCGGCCTTTGTGTGGAAGATGTGGCATCGTTGGTCTTATTCTTGTTGATGTTAAAGAGTCAAGACCTTGGAGACAACGAGAGCGGGGCTCGAATCCTCATGACAAAAGACTTGATCATCTTCATCCTCATTCACTCGTCGATGCATGGCCACTTGCTCAAGGGCTTCCATCTCCTCATCACTCATTGAGTCATAGGTGCCGTCGTCGTTGAGGATCATGGTGTGCTTGTTTGTGCATTCATAAGACTTGTGTCCTCGGCCGCCGCAAGTGAAACACTTGAAGGAGCTTTTATTAACGGTCTCATCGGTCAAAGTAGATGATGAAGCATGCGGCTTGAAGTTGCTTGTAGTAGGAGGAAGACGACTTGAACTTGCCGAAGTTTTCTTGTAACTTGACTTGTCGTCATTGCTTGGAGAAGGCTTGGTTGATGTAGATGTTGAAGGAGTTGTTGAAGCTTGGTTGTTGGAGAAGCCGTAGGTCTTGGACGAGTACTTGGCGTACTTGAAGTCATCTTGCACTTGACGTTCCGCCTTTGTAGCTTGATGCACGAGATCAATGAGGTTGGAGTAGAGTTGGAAGTCGGCAATCTTCTTGATGGGATGACTGAGTCCATTCAAGAAACGTGTCATAGTTTGTTCATCATCTTCCGTGACATTGGCTCGAATCATGGCTATCTCCATTTCCTTGTAGTATTCTTAAACACTCTTTGTTCCTTGCTTGAGGAGTTGGGGTTTCTTGAAGAGGTCGCGGTTGTAGTAGGTGGGCACAAAACGTGCTCGCATGACATCCTTCATTTGAGCCCAAGTGGTGATTGGAGGTTCACCTCTTGCTTGTCGGCGCTCAAGGATTTGTTCCCACCATATGAGCACATAGTCTTGGAAGTCAAGTGATGTCATAGCGATCTTCTTCTCTTCCTCATAGTTGTGCAAACGAAAGATTTTGTCGACCTTCAATGTCCATGAGAGGTATTCTTCGGGATCGTTGCTTCCATTGAACTTGGGCATTGTGAATTTGAGCTTACCATAGCGTTGCTCTTCATTGTGTTGTTGGCGATGGTGATGATGATGCCCTTGACATGGAGGGTAATCATCCTCATGTTGCTCTTGGCATGGAGAAAGTCCATGATCAACTTGCTCTAGTTGAACTTGAGGTTGAGGTGGAGCTTGACGAGCTTGTGGAGGAGCTTGTGGAGCTTGACGTTGCACTCGCGGTTGGTAGTTCCTCTCTTGGATTTCTTCTCGAAGGGCTTCCTCTTGATTGCGTCGTTCGCGATTGCAGTTGGCGATGGCTCGACTTGATTCTTGAAGGGCACATTGCGCCTCAAGAGCTTGCACTTGTCGTTGTTGTTGTTGAAGACGTTGAGCCTCGGCGTCTTGTTCCTCTTGGTGTAGACGCGCTCATTCTTCCTCTTGGTGTCGTAGTCGTTGTCGTTCTTGAGCTTGAGCAAAAGCATCTTGGTTTGAGTGAGGATGTGGGACTTGCTCATCGACTTGCTCTTGTGAATGCTTGTCGTGTCGCGGGTTGCGAGATGCATGACGGTCTTGACGCGCGGCTCGTCGAAGAGTGTTCGATGACGGTGTACTTGAGCCAGAGAAGGAGTCGTCGGAGTGGCGACTTGAGTGGCTCCATCTTGAGTATGAAGAAGTTGAAGGAGTACGGTTCACCAACAAGGTGCGGATCTCGTCCATCCTTGCATCGTTCTCTTGCTTGTGCGTGTCGAGCTTGTTGTCGAAGTAGTCCTTGGTACGTTGCTCGAAGAGTCGCAAGTCGGTGGCGAGGTTGTCGATGCGTTCTTTCATGGCTTGTTGCTCTTGATGCAACGCTCGTTGTGCACCAAAGAGGTGGCTCTTGGTGACGTATGATGACATGTCATCGTCTTGCTCGATGAAGAGTGGGTTGGTAGAAGTACTCGGCCTATCCATCATTCCAAGCAAAAATGTGAGTGGTAGAAGGAGAAGAACTTATACCAATGTACCTTGACCGATGTTGATGATGAACCAAGTTCACTCAAATGCGGACAATGAAATAGCACTATTAGTACCAACTCTTGTCGGTTCTCACACCTACACAAGTAAAAGCTTATGGTGGAGCTTGGTTAGGATGGTGGCACAAAATTTGATGCAATTGAAAGTGAGCTTCAATAATGTTGGAAAAGATTCACAAATTTGCAAATGCAACAAGTAGACCAAGCAAGGAGAGGTACACGGAAACACACACGCAAATAGATAAATAGGATTGTGCAAACCAAAAGTGAGCCAAAATGTGGAATCCACGAAAATGCTCTTGTTGCACAATACTAGAGAGACGCTAGCACGATTGCACGATAGGCGGATACGGAACTTGTGCACAACCTACTCGGCAAAAATGCAACGACCTCTATCCCAAGTATGTTATATGTATGGTATTTCGGTGCTATGATCCAATATGATCGAGTATGACAATCTTAATGTAGTATGATGCTACGGTTCTTGCTTATAAGCTCTTTGCTTATCTTTCCTCTTTGCTTAAAAGCTTGGGTGGCTCTTTCACTTTTGAGCTCTTTTCTTATGTAAAACTTCACGAACCAAGATAGCAATTGTGTATGCTATGACAACTTTGTGACACAAAAGTTGATGCCAAGATATGCACCACGTTGGTATGGTATGTATGCTATGGAGTATGATCACTAATGTGCACAAGTCACGTTGCCGACAATACTCAATGGCTAGTCTCGATGGGTAAGCTACGCAAAAGTAAGGCCATGTGGGTATCAATGCATTTGCAAGGAATGACAAAGATGTCGTCGAAGTTACCGTCCTTGGCGATGATGAGTAGTCGATGGAGATGAGTGGTGGTGATGGTGACGTCGAACCGTACCTATATAGCCGAAACACAATAGGACACGGGAACCACAACCCAAAATCTCAAAGACCCAAAACATGTCAAAATCGACATAGGAGGTAGCGGTGAGCGGTGGTTGTGTTTGTGGAAAGCGTTGGGGGGTATGCGGAAGTAAGCGTGGGCACCGGGGCAAAATGGGGCGAAACTATGCAGAAATGGGCGAGGGGGATGGAGTTGCTGCTGCCAGGGCCGGATGTCCGGGCCAGCTGTTGGATGTCCGGTGGACACGGGCGGATGTCCAGGCTCTGGATCGGGGACGAACACGATGAACTCCACGGGAAAAATTGCAACTCCGGGGCAAAATTCGGACGAATTGGTGGATGGAAATTGCGGGAGAGATGGGGAAAAGCTAGATCAACTCGATGCAAAGCAAATCCGTGGATCAAATCCAACAAAACTTCATCACACCAATAAATCACAAAAAAAAATTGGGGCTATTTTTGGTGGGGAATTTTTGGATTTAGGACGAAAACAACAAAATCAAGCTAGAAAACACGGGGTAGGGGCTCCAAAAGCGTGATCAACGTGACTCATGATACCAAGATGATGTAGGGCGGAACCCTTGGGGGCCGATCTTTCATGTTTGGAGTGGATCCTACGGGGAAACATGAAGAACGCGTGGAAGAACACAAGGGAAATCACGGGGAGAAATGAGAGAAACACTCAACCGACAAGTAATTGATCACACAAGGGCTAGATCACCGAACACATAAGGTAGCACAAGATCCAAAATCAACAAAGGGAAGATACAAGAGTAACCGTTCTTCTTCGTGAGGAGACCTTGATTGTCTTCTCCGGATGGAGGCCTTGAATCTGAATGGATCTTCTCTGAAGAGGCACGGTCCCTCACGTGGAGTAGATCCGGTACGGATGAGCAAAGCTCTATCTCTAAATGAGCTATCATAATGCTAACCCTAAAAACGTAGGTGGGGATGGAGTATATATAGTCTAGGGGCAAAGAAGGATACATGGGCCTCGGCCCTACACTGTGCGCAGATAGGGAAGGCCGGATGTCCGGGCGTAGGGCCGGATGTCCGATGTCTCATGAGGGGCTGGAGTCCTGGCTGAAGGGCCGGATGTCCGGGCTGATGTAGACGGCCGTTCTGTTCTCTGGATGGGCGACGCCAGATGTCCGCTCGGAGGGGCCGGATGTCCGTTGCTTCGGGAGGCGCCGGATGTACGGGGTGCTAGCCGGATGTCCGAGCTGACGGGGCAACCTTCTGTGCTCCCTGGACGCTGGTGCCAGATGTCCGGGATTTTGGCCGGATTTCCGGTGAGGTGGGCCAGATGTCCGGGCTGGACGCCGGATGTCCGGTCCCTGTAGCTTCTTCTGTAGAGGCCTGGCCATGTAGATCTCCAGGGGCCGGATGTCCGGGGTCCTGGCCGGATGTCCGGTGCCTGGAGGCTGTTCTAGCCTTCTTCCATTGGTTCTCTTCTTCCGTGGGCTTGGGGTCTTGACCATCTTCATGTGCATCCTCGGGAGGGTCCTCTTGGTACCTAATCATGCACAACATTCTGGATTGAGGTAGTAGCAATGTCTCGAGAGGATCATGTGATATATCACTGAGGAGAGAAGTCACCTTGGTCTCAAGAGCTCTAGCTCGTGCTCTAGTCATGGGTCCTCTTGGTGCTTGATGAGACGATGGAAGGTCCATGGAGATGACCGAAGGATGCTCCGCATCACTTCCCCTTCTCATGGGAGAAAGGAAAGGGGGGGCGCCACCCTTCCTGCCTTTCCCCGCTCACCTAAAATGGCAAGGGGGCGCGGCTAGGGGCAGGACCCCAAGTGGGATTCCGCCCCACTTGGGGCACCTCCTAGCTGCCTCCTCCCTCCCCCACACCTATATATATGTGGGAGGGGCGCCACACAAAGCCACGACAATCTCTTAGCCGTGTGCGGCGCACCCCTCCATAGTTTCGTCCCCCAGTCATATTTTCGTAGTACTTAGGCGAAGCCCTGCAGAGATAGCATCACCACCACCGTCACCATGCCGTCGTGCTACCGGAACTCATCCACTACTTCGCCGTCTTGCTGGATCAAGAAGGCGAGGACGTCACCGAGCTAAACATGTGCTGAACGTGGAGGTGTCGTACGTTCGGTACTCGATCGGTTGGATCGCAAAAAAGTTCGACTACATCAACCGCGTTAACAAACGCTTCCGCTTACGGTCTACGAGGGTACGTAGACACACTCTCCCCTCTCGTTGCTATGCGTCTCCATGGATAGATCTTGCGTGTGCGTAGAAATGTTTTGGTTTTCCATGCAACGTTTCCCAACAACATTCTCTTGCGTATCGAGTCTTCCTCTAAAATCCAGCCAAAGGAGCACATTGTACTTCTTGTGGATCATAGAGCTCTAAATGTATTTTAGCAAGGGACCAAAGGACGCCATGTGTGGATATCATGAAGAAACAGTGAGTAGAAGAGTATTAATTCTTGTGCCAAATGAATGGGAATGAAATTTGCAGCAATATGCCAATCAATGAACTACACATACAATCGGATTGCTAGTTTGGTTAGACTGAATTACAATATGCCAATCATTTTAGTACTACTTCATTTTAGTACTACCTGGGTTCCATACCTTCATTAAAATAGCACAAACGTCTTATATTTAGAGAGGTAGTACTAAAATGAAGGTTGTTTTCCATACTCTGGCTATTTCCTAGAGAAGGAGGTAAGACTTTGCACATACGACAAAATTAGCATTGCTGCTGTAAATCGGTTCCACCTTGAGAACTTTTTCCTTTTTTGCGGGGGAATACATGTGATGAATTAATCAAGAAAATGGACAAAAATTAAAGGTTATTTAAATATCGTGGAGCACAGAGTTGCTTTCATATTCCAGTTTTTTCCCTATAGAGTATGTGTAAGAATAAACTCTTATTCTTTGAAGGTGTTTTTTCATATAAAGGACCAACCAGAATAAAAGATGCATTTTCTATTCATCGGCAAGTATAATTCTCTGTAATAAGAAGTAAAACTGGACTGAACTGAATTAAAATGAACGTCCATAAAATGCACAAGAGTACAGTATAATGGTTGTTCATCGCGAACCATCACCAAATGAGAATTGTTTGAGCATGCTGTTAAACTTTTACCCTTTTACACAAATGATAAGTTCCACAAGTGTGGCACGAAGTAACACACCCTTTTACCCAAATGATAAGTTTCATAAGTGTGACACGAAGTAACACCGCCCTGACTTTTTTACAACTAAGATTGTCATTCGAAGAAAAAAGCTGAAAGTTGTCCAAACAGAAAAATGCCATGCTTCACAACTATAGTTGTCATTCTTGGGTAACTAAACTTGCCGTCAAAAAATGTCACGGCGGAATTGCTTCGTGCAACACATGTGGCACTTATCATGGTCCAAAATTTAACGTTTTCCCATTAGAAAAGAGCGGAGTTTCCCTGCAAACAAAAAAGTGCGGAGTTTGGCATTTGAAAAAAAGCATTTCTCGCACAGAGGAGCATGTGCTCTTGAGAGCTAAAACTGGATTTTCAAAAAAATTAGCAAAAATATATTTTTACTCTGTTAAGTTTAAAGAATTGATTAGGAACAATATTTTTTAGAGGAGTAAATATACTTCACTAAATTATAGAGGGTCGGTTAGAGATGCCCTAATGCCACAACAATATTAGGTAGGAAGACCGTTTCTTGGGACCAACTTTCAACATATCACCATTAGGCAATTTTTTTTACTTTGCTCTCAGGACACACACAACTTTTGCACGAATGGCGACAGATGATTGAATTGGCCACAGAAAATTTAGAACCAGAGAGGATCACTGGACCAGATTACATTGCATTACACTTTTTGTCCTCTGTGTTGAGTTGTATATTTTGTACATTATGTCTCAGTGTACCGATCCTAGATCGTAGGATCTGAGCTTACTCCCACATGGCCTGCGTGCCTAACTCTCGGGACTCACTCTCCCTCTCTATGTAAACTCTGATTGTAACAGAAACACTCAAGGAAATCATAATACAGTTTCCAACTTGGTATCAGTCGCTAGGGTTTCCCCATGGCTGCGGACGATCTCTCCTCCTCCGCCGCCGCCACGAGCTCCGCCACGTCGCCGGGCTCCCTCTCCTCCCAATGCTCCGGCGCACTATCTTGAGCTCGACGCCCACATCGTCCTGTGGATCTATGCCACCCTCTCGGACACCATGTGCGACCATGTGGTCGGCGCCACCACCACCTACGCCCTATGGCACAAGATCAAAGACTTCTTTCTCGCCAATCGCGATGCTCGCTTCATAATCCTCAACCGCCAATACCGAAACCTCAAACCGGGTGATCTCTCTGTGTCCGAGTACGCACGCCGTCTGAAGCTCCTCACCGACGCTCTCGCCGACATTGATCGTGCCGTTACCGAGCTGGATCTCACCACCCAATTTCTTCATGGCCTTGACAAGCGGCTCGACACCATCTGCGTCGTCCTCGGTGACCAAGGCCTCCCCTTCGACACCGTGCTCTCCCGCGTTGTTCTCGCAGAGGAGTCGCAGGCACAGCGCGCGGCTGAGGAAGGCGCCTCTGCGTTCGCCATGGCGGGCGGCAGCTCTTCAGGCGCTGGCTCCTTGGCCGGCCCCTCTGGTAGTCGCGGCAACGGCGATCGCCCCTCTGATCGCGCCCCGGACGCCACCCATCCGTCGGCCCCCTCCTCTGGCCGCGGGCGCGGTGACCGCTCTGGTGACGGTGGTGACCGTGGACGCGGGCGCGGTCGAGGACGCGGTGACCACTCTGGGCGCGGTCACCAGGCGGCTCCCTTCTCCCCCTTCACGGGGTACTTCGCCCCCTACGGGATGGCGCTCCCGTCGCCACGCTCTGGTTGGATCCCGCCGAACGCCGCCGGTGTTCTTGGACCCCGCCCCGGCGCCCATGCTCAGGCGTACCACGCCTTCACGCCATCTCCGGTGTCGTCTACTCCGTACTATCAGCCACCGTAGCCGTCATGGGACCATCTCGCCATGCTCAACGCCGCATTCAACAACGGCGGCTATGCCACGCCCCCGGCCCCCGAGTGGTACCTCGACAGTGGCGCGCCTTCGCACGTGACAGGCACCCAAGGTAATCTGACCTCGTCAAGTTCTTCATTTTCGCATTTACCCTCTAGCATTGTTGTTGGTAATGGGCATTCTCTTCCTATCACTGCCACGGGCTCTACCACCCTCTCCCCTCATGATTTTCGCCTCACTGACATTCTTGTCTCCCCCAATGTCGTTCCTAGCCTCATATCCGTCCGTAAATTCAATAAAGATAATGCTTGCTCTATTGAATTTTACTCGTGTGGTTTTCTTGCGAAGGATCTTCGCACTCGACGAGTTCTCATGATCTCCGATAGCCACGGCGATCTCTACCCCTTTGTTGGCAATAAACCGGCGCCGGCGTCCGCTCTCCTCGTCACCACCACCTCGGACTTGTGGCATCGCCGTCTTGAGCATCCTGGAGCACACACCTTTTCTTCACTCGCCAAACACTTTCTTAATGATTGTAATAAGGCTCCCCACACCCCATGTAATGCGTGCCAACTTGGGCGCCAACCCTGTTTACCTTTTCCATCCTCCTTTAGTAAAACATATGCTCCTTTTGATTTAATACATTGTGACTTGTGGACATCACCCGTTGTTAGCTTTTCTGGGTTCCAATATTATCTTGTCGTGCTTGATGATTTTATGCATTACTCGTGGACATTTCCTCTTCGCAACAAATCTGAAACCTTCACTGTGCTTCAACGCTTTTTTACGTTTGTGCACACACAATTCCACGTGATCATCAAGAGCATGCAATGTGACAAGGCGGTGAATTCATCAATTCGTCCCTACGCACCTTCTTCTCCTCCAACGGCATTGCCTATCGCTTCTCGTGCCCACATACCTCACCACAAAATGGCAAAGCCGAACGCATGATTCGTTCCACCAACGATATCATGCGCACGCTTCTTCTTCAAGCGAACCTCACGCCACCATTTTGGGTTGAAGCCCTTCACACCGCCACCTACCTTCTAAATCGGCGTCCATCTCGTACCATTGCGCCACACACACCACATCTTCTTCTCTACGGCGTTCCACCCACCTATGACCACCTTCGTGTCTTCGGTTGCCTCTGTTTTCCCAACCAATATGCCACAATGGCCAACAAACTAACCCCACGCTCCTCCCGCTGCATCTTTCTGGGCTATGCCCTCGAACACAAGGGGTACAGGTGCTTTGACCTAGCCACACGCCGTGTGATCGTCTCTCGCCACGTTATTTTCGACGAAACCATTTTTCCCTACAGCCCCACACCAGACCACACACCCTCCACGTCCACAAACAACCCCCATGCACCAAACCAGCCACACCCCATCCTCCCATCGGGATCGCCACCACCTACCACGCCTGGGCCCCGCCCTCCACCAGATTCTGCGCCCCGCCAACCCTCCCCACCACGTCGCCCACTCCACCCCGCACCGGCCGCCCCACACCTGCTGTTGCGCCCCCCACGCGCGGATCCACTTCGGATCACGCGCCCGCCAGTGCGCCTGGCTCGCCCGGGCCCGCCGCATCCTCCTCGCACTGCACGCCTTCCCCTACGCCCGATTTGCCAGGCCCTGCTGATTCCCTCTTGGATCACACGCCCACCCGTGCGCCCCCCTCGCCTGGTCCCACCGAATCCGTCTCGTGCTCCTCGCCCAATCCAGCGCCCGCTGAATTGCCCGGGTCCACCGAATCTGCCTCGGATCCTTCCCCGCCTCGCACGCCCACACCACCTCTTCCACCCCATGCGGTACCGGTACAGCCACCCGAGAACTCACACAAAATGACCACACGCGCTAAAACAGGCTACTTAATGCCAAAACGACTCTTTCTTGCCGACGCCTCCTCCACCATCTCACCCATTCCTCCCACGTATAAATCAACCCTTAAGGATCCCCATTGGCGTCAAGCAATGTTAGATGAGTATAATGCATTAATGAACAACTTCACTTGGTCTTTGGTGCCTAAGCCTGCAAGTGCGAATGTGGTTACGGGCAAGTGGATCTTCAGGCACAAATTCAACACAGATGGGTCTCCGACACGGTACAAGGCTCGGTGGGTCGTCCATGGCTTCTCACAACAAGAGGGTGTGGACTACGATGAGACGTTCAGTCCAGTGGTCAAGCCAGCAACCATTCGGGTGGTATTGAGTCTTGCCACCAGTCATTCATGGCCCATTCATCAACTTGACGTCAAGAGTGCATTTCTTCATGGTGAGCTCAATGAAACAGTGTATTGCTCGCAACCGGCCGGTTTTGTGGACTCCTCCAAGCCGGATCATGTGTGCCTTCTCAACAAGTCACTATATGGTCTCAAACAGGCCCCTCGGACGTGGTTCTTGCGCTTTCAAGCATTTCTTTTATCTCTTGGGTTTCGGGCATCCAAGAGTGACACGTCCCTGTTCATCCTACATCATGGTAACTCCCTTGCCTATCTTCTCGTTTATGTGGATGATATCATTCTCACCGCAAGCTCACCCCACACACTCACCCACATCATCTCCTCTCTTAAGCACGAGTTTGCCATGACTGACCTTGGTGCCTTACACCATTTCTTGGGCATCAATGTCACCTCCAACCAGTCCGGCCTCTTCCTATGCCAGCAGCAGTACACTCTCGAGCTTCTTGAGCGCGCATCTATGCTTACATGCAAACCCGTATCCACACCGGTCGACATCAGCTCCAAACTGTCTTCTAATGATGGTGCCTTGCTCTCTAACCCCACTCACTACCGTAGTATCACCGAAGCTCTACAATACCTCACCCTAACCCGCCCGGATATTACATATGCGGTCCAACAAGCCTGTCTATTCATGCATGCTCCACGCGATATCCATTGGCAGCTTGTGAAGCACATCCTCCGATACCTCCAGGGTACATCACACTATGGCCTCCAGCTTTTTCGGTCACCCTCCACTGACCTCATTGCTTACACCGATGCCGATTGGGCCGGGTGTCCGGACACACGCAGGTCGACCTCTGGTTTTTGTGTGTTCCTTGGATCCAACCTCATCTCCTGGTCCTCCAAGCGCCAACCCACCATCTCACGATACAGTGCCGAGGCTGAATATCGAGGTGTTGCAAACTGTGTGGCTGAAGCTTGTTGGTTGCGGCAACTTCTTCATGAGCTCAGGGTACCACCCAAACGTGCCACCGTGGTGTATTGCGACAACATCAGTGCCTCCTACCTTGCGAGCAATCCGGTCCAGCATCAACGAACCAAGCATATTGAGATTGACTTGCATTTTGTTCGGGATCGTGTGGCACTTGGCGAAGTTCGAGTCTTACATGTGCCATCCAGTTCGCAGTATGCCGACATCTTCACCAAGGGACTGCCCTCGCCAGTCTTCACTGAGTTTCGATCCAGCCTGAACATCCTTCCCAATGGAGTTCCGGCGGAGGGGGGGGGTGTTGAGTTGTATATTCTGTACATTATGTAACGTTGCATTGTCTCGGTGTACCGATCCTAGATTGTAGGATCTGAGCTTACTCCGGCATGGCCTGCGTGCCTAACTCTCGGGAGTCTCTCTCCCACTCTATGTAAACTCAGGTTGTAACAGAAACACTCAAGGAAATCATAATACAGTTTCCAACTCTCTGGAGATTGCGCGCGATCTCTTTATCATTTCTTTTTGGGGAAGCTAGCTACAGTAGCGAAGATCACAATCAGTACGTACGCATTAATTTTAGAAATGGTTGCCGCATAACTAATTTGGGGAATCTAATGGTGTCGGTGTACACGTATGCCAATTCGCGGATCCATTCACGCCTTGGAGGGCATCCATCCAACCCATGGACCTGTCAAATCAGATGTCCCTCGAGTGCCCTACAATCTGCCCCAGGTAGGTACAGAGAGACGACGCAAATCAAAATCATTCACCGCGCCGTTCATCGCCAGAACAAGACATATATTCGATCCCGTATAATATAAATATAAACAATGGGATTCGCCGTATATTTGTTACGAGTATAATAGCATGAAGAACATGGTGGGGTGGGGTGAAGCGAAGGTAGCGCAGAACGTGCAGCCACATATCCACGATCCATCCATATATTGGACGGGACAGAAATTGAGCGCACTCACCTCACCACCACCTTCTTCTCGGCCGAAACATACGGTTTAACGTCGAGCGCTAGCTAGCTAGCTATCGAGGCGAGGAGCATTGACCATGAGGAAGGTGTGCCCCAACCTAGACCGGGAGGACGGCCTCGACACCGTGCTCGAGGTGCCGGTCCCCGAGCTCCACCAGGAGGTGCCGGCCCGCCGGCGCCGACGCCGCACGGTCAAGGCATGGATGCGGTCGCACATGCACATCGATCACCACCATATGCATCATCGTGACGGCGTGCAGGTCATGCTCGGCGTGATGGGCGCGCCGCTGGTGCCTCAGCCCGTGCAGCCCAGGAGGCCCATGGGCGGACGTGACAGCAAGGAGGAACCCCTGGTAAGTCCCGTGCTTGGATTTCATTTTACCACCGACTGGATCAGCATTCAGCCAGTGGGGATATATTTGTGATTTTTACGGCTAATGAACGGTCCTTGTGTTTTCAGGAGCTATCCAAGGCGAGGTATATAGTGGAGCAGTACGTGGCGGCGGCCGGCGGCGAGGCGGCGCTGAGCGCGGCGACTAGCATGTTCGCCATGGGGAAGGTGCGGATGAGCAGCACTACATCCAAGAGCAGCAAGGCAACAAAGAAGGGAATGGGCGAGGTGCACGGAGGATTTGTGGTGTGGCAGAAGAAGCCGGAGCTCTGGTGCGTGGAGATGGTCGTGGCCGGTGGCACCAAGATGAGCGCCGGCAGCGACGGCAAGGTTGCCTGGCGCCAGACGCCGTGGCAGCAGCAGGCCCACGCCTCCCGGGGGCCGCCGCGACTGATCCGCAGATGCGTTCAGGGTTTGGACCCCAAATCCACGGCGGATCTCTTCTCCAGCGCCGCGTCTGCCGGCGAGGAAGCAGTCGACGGCGAGGACTGCTTCGTGCTCCGCGTCGACGCGGAACCCTCCGCTCTGCACGCCCGCAGCAGCGCCGACGTGGAGGTGATCCGACACGCGCTATGGGGATACTTCAGCCAGAGGACGGGGCTGCTCGTCCGTCTCGAGGACAGCCACCTGTTGCGCATCCCCAGGCCGGCCGACGCAGGTGGCGAGGGCAAGGCCGCTTCCGCGAGCATGTACTGGGAGACCGCCATGGCGTCCACCATCGGCGACTACCGCCCCGTCGACGGCATCAACATCGCGCACGCCGGCCGCACCATCGTCTCGGTGTCCCCGTTCACGAGGGCCGCCGGAGCAGTAGACGACGTCGACGCCGACGCGCGCAGGAAGAGACCGTGCACGTGCATGGAGGAGACGTGGAGCATCGAGGAGGTGGAGTTCAACATTGCGGGGCTGTCCACGGAGTGCTTCCTGCCTCCCAGGGACCTTCTGCTCAGCGATTCCAAAGAGCAGCCGCGGCACAACAAGGAGCAAGGCGATAAGGCGGCAAAGGGTGCTCGGGACAGCGTCAAGGCCGCCTATGACAGCGACGGTGGCTGCGGGATCCGCGCGGCTGTGCCGAAGAAGGCACTTGTTCCGGTTGTGACTGGACTGGGTTGGTTTGGTCCGGCCAAGGTTGCCGCGGTTGACAGCTTAGACGCTGCCGACGAGTCCAAAGACGCGACGTACGCATCGACAAGATGAGATGGAGCCGTAAGTAGGGCGGCATAATAGGCACTAGCTTGACGGAGGCGCGCTTTGCCGCGCCCGTCAGCAAATTTGAGATGTACTACTTCGTTTCTTTCTCTCCGATGGACATCCAAAAGCTTCGTGTATGCATCAATTACAAGTGAAACACAGGAAAACGTCTTCATCTGTGAGCAACTTTTTTTTTCTTGCAAATAAGCAATGTCATTGATAGACAGAAGAGGACAAACATAAAGAGAAGAAGCACCACACTAAGTGTGGGTTGGAGCAGAAGAAAGGGTGCTTATCCCTCCAACACACGGCAAACTAAACAAACATAAAGAGAAGGAGGCACCCCACTAAGTGTGGGTTGGAGTAGAAGAAAGGGTGCTTATCCCTCCAACACATGGCAAACTAAACACGCCTAGTGTCACATCCCTAGTTCTGGCCTGACCTATACTTGCTTCCATGTGTGCATCATGTTTAAGTTCATGAAATTTGAAATGGGGATGACCAAGCCCTAGCACCAAAGCAATGCAAATAGGTTCAACTTCAAAATATTTTCAAAGAACCCAAATTGGTTTGCAAAAATGTTCATGATTAATGGAAAAGGGTGAAAACCATATCCAGAGATGATGGATATTTTTCCAAGACATTTTTGGATTTTTGAATAAACCATATTGTATTTGAATTGGGCATTTAAATACTGTTAATATTTTTAAATGCTCCAACAATTCTGAAAATAGTTGAGGGCCTCTGTAATAATTCAGTTAATGCCCACAATTATTTTCAGGATTTATTAAACTGATTTGGTTTATAAACTAAATCAAAACAAATTGCAGAAAATAGAAAACATTAATAAATAGTAAAACAGAGCAGAGAGCACTTACCTGGCGCCAGCAACCGGCCCAGCTCCTGTGCTGGCAGCCCACCGGTGCGGCCCAGCCCACCAGGCGCCTCCCCCCTGTCGCCTTCCTCCTAGTGCTAGTAGGCAGAGGAGGGACACCGCGACGCCGCCGCGCGCGCCACCTCCACCCTGCTCTGGCCACCTCCTGCTTCGCGTTGGAGGCTCGTCCTCCTCCCTGACCCCGTGCCTGAATGACGCCACGCTGCCCCGACTCTCTCTCGCACTCTCCCTCGCCTCATCCCCTCCTCTGTCTTTCTCTCACACGCACGGCCGTCGCCACCGACGCCGTTCGCCGCGGCCACAGCCACCGCCTCGCCTCTCCGACACGCCCACGAGCTCCGCCTCGTCCCTCTCTTCCTCCTCACCGAGCCGTCCGACGGCGGAAGCCCCTAGATGCCGCTAGCTCCGCCGTTCCCCTCCTCGGCCACCGAGGACCGTCGCCGTTGATTTGCCGCCGTTGCCGCCTCCCCGAGCTCGCCGTCTACTCCAACCGACTCCCCGTGAGCTCCTCTTCCTCCTCCCCCTTCCCGTTCTCGCTCTCGAGCACCACAGCAACTGCATCGAGTTCGGCCGAAACCCGCCGCCGCCTGTGACCGCCGCCGCCGTGCCTCCGGCCACCTAGTGGCCCGGCTGTCGTGCTCAGCTTTCTCCCCGCGCTGCGTAGAGCACGTAGGTGCCTCGCACGAGCCTCCCCGGCCACCGTAGCGTCAACCCCGAGCTCGCCCGAGCTCCGGCGACCGCCACGGTCGACGCCGGTGACGACTCCGGCCATCTTAGGCCCAGCCGCTGCCACTACTCGACGCGGACGAGCGCCCGCGTCACGTAGACGCCCTCCGCCGTCCATTTGGTCGCCGGAGGAGGAAACCCGCACCCCTCCACCGCGGCTGGCCTCGCCGGCGTCAAGCCGCCGGTGGGTTTGACCCCACTGACTCGGGATTTGACCCTGTTTGACTTCCCCAGGGTCACTGACAGGTGGGCCCGGCCCCTGCTAACTTTTGGTTAAATTAATAACTAATTTTAGTTAAGCCACTGACTCACTGACATGCGGGCCTGGCCCGGCTAATTAAAATAGGTTAGGTTTAAGTTATATTAGGATTAGCCATAGTCACTGACCAGTGGGCCCCACTGGTCAGGTTTGACCCGGACCAGCCCCTGTTGACCTGCTGACGTCATGCCAACGTCATGCTGACGCAGTAAATGTTTTCTGGATTTATTTTTATTCAGAAAATTCCAGAAAATTGTATAAACTTCTAAAATTCATAGAAAATCAACCGTAACTCCAAATGAAATAAATTATATATAAAAAATGATCAGAAAAATCCAATCTATCCATCTGTACCATTTTCATGCATGTTAGAACAACTTATAGCTGCTGTTTAGCACAAATCAATTAAATGGCATTTAAACTCTCACATATGGAGTTTGAATTTGAACCTAGTGTTCAAACCAGCCCCATTTAACCTGTTGCTAGATGCATTAGCCCAAAACACATTCATATTGCCATGTCATTATCATGCATCATATTGTTGCATCGCATTGATTGTGTTCTTCCTTGTTTGCCGGTAGTTGTCCCCTCTCGATAGACGTGTACCGGCGATGTGATCGATGACACCGATGAAGAGCTATATTATCTTCAGAAGTGCCAGGCAAGCAAAACCCCTTGTTTACAATCCTACTCTCTCGCCATGCTCTCTTTTAATGCATTAGGACAACACCAATTCATCTGTTACTTGCTGCGGTAGCTGAACCCCTTTATCCTTTGCATGACCTGTCATTGCCACAGTAAATAGATGAAACCCACTAGCATGAGTAGGAGTTGTTTGAGCCCTGATGTGCCTACTCATTCATGCTTGTTTGTCATGCCTGCTACTGCTTAGAGTTGAGTCAGGTCTGATTCATCGGGGATGAATCAGAGGCGTGTGAACATGTCCTACTATGTGTGAGCTAAGTGTGTGAACACGATTTGGTAAAGGTAGCGGTGAGAGGCCATGTAGGAGTACATGGTGGGTTGTCTCATTGCAGCCGTCCTCAGGAACTGAGTTCTGTGTTTGTGATCCATGAACAGTTACTACCACACATTGGGTTCCGGTAACTCGACCCCTCTCGACTTATTAATCAACATGATCTCTGTCCAGGAGTTGCAACTAGTTTCTGGTGTTTGTAGGTAGTGTTAGTAGTCTACCAAGTGGCACCCGATACAGGTGGGCTTGGGACAGACTAGGCACAGTGGCCCGGTGTACCAAGTAGCACCCGGATGGTGGGCTTGGGAACCCTGCTCACATCGTTTGGGGCCGTGAGCGACACCCCGGCCGGATCTCCTTGCGGATGGAACCCGAATAGGCGATAAACCTGGACGAGAGACTTGTATGGTTAGTCAGGTCGTGGCCGACTCCCTCGCCCGGCTTCCGCTTGAAGGTTGCCGAGGTATATGACGTGTACAGGGCGATAAGTGGCGGGAGCGTGTGTGAAGAAGTACACCCCTGCAGGGTTATCATTATCTATTCGAATAGCCGGATTCCTCGGATATGGAAACTTGGACCCCTTGCGTAGTTCATAGACAAGTGAAAGTGGATACTCTAAAATACGCAAGATAAGCGTGAGTGCCATGGATGGCGTTCTCGTAGGGAGACGGGAGCGGTTCCATAGTGGTGTATTGATATGGTGAATATGTGGACTCGTGTGCGCCACCTCAAGAGTTACTTGCAGTCGTAGTTCAGGTTAGCCACCGAGTCAAAGCTGGCTTGCTGCAGTTAAACTCCACCACCCCCTTGTTGATAATGATGCATATGTAGATAGATCTAATGTAAGTCTTGCTGGGTACATTTGTACTCACGTTGCTTAATTTATGTTTTTTGCAGAGAGACTTCAGTCTCGCTAGTAGTTCCGCGTGGTCTTCGACGTTTAGCTTGTTACCTCAGCTACGATCTTGTGCCCTCGGCAGGATCTGGTAGATAGTCAGGCTTCTCAGCCTTTTTCATTTATAGATGTCTGTACCCAGACATGATAAGCTTCCGCATGTGCTTTGACTTGTATGCTCTGATTGTTGGGTCATGAGACGCATGTTTGTAATATCCCGCTCCTCGGAGCCTAATGAATAAATACTTGAGTCGTAGAGTCATGTTGTGATGCCATGTTGTATTTGCACATATCGAGCATATTGTGTGTATGTTATTGAAATGCTTGGTATGTGTGGGATCTGGCTATCTAGTTGTTTATCCTTAGTAGCCTCTCTTACCGGGAAATGTCTCCTAGTGTTTCCACTGAGCCATGGTAGCTTGCTACTGCTCCGGAACACTTAGGCTGGCCGACATGTGTCCTTCTTCGTTCCTGTGTCTGTCCCTTCGGGGAAATGTCACGCGATGAATACCGGAGTCCTGTTAGCCCGCTACAGCCCGGTTCACCGGAGTCCTGCTAGCCCAGTGCTACAGCCTGGATTCACTCGCTGATGACCGACACGTTCGATGCTGGGTCATGGATGCCTGTCCCTGTAAGTTAGTGCCACTTTGGGTTCACGACTAGCCATGTCAGCCCGGATTCTTTGTCATATGGATGCTATCGACACTATCATATACGTGAGCCAAAAGGCGCAAACGGTCCCGGGCCAGGTAAGGTGGCACCCGTGGGAATACCGTGCGTAAGGCCGCAAAGTGATATGATGTGTTACATGCTAGATCGGTGTGACTTAGGATCGGGGTCCTGACACCTAGCCCAATCTCATAGAACGCAAAGCACAAAATGTCGTGTCACATCCAAAGTAGGATACTCCGAAAGCACGACCAAAACATGGGGCCAAATTAGATCAACGTCAAGGAACGGCTAGTGGACAGCAGGAACCGAAGGAGAGGAGAAACCGAGCAATGAAGGTGACGCCACAAAGACCAACCCGAGTGGATTGCACAAAGACCGAAGCGCTGAAATCACCAATGCCGACCGCGAAAGGGGATTGGGGTTCCACCGAGACGCTTCCAAGGAAGTGTGTGACACTCATTGATAGAGTCAAAGCCGGCAGATCCGAGTCAAAGCCAGCAAATCTCGGGTAGGGGGTCCCGGGCTAATAGTCTTGAAACAATGGTAGCAAGGGATTCAATTGTATCCAAGGAGTTTTTCTATGCTTGCCTCGCCACTATAAGTACATCGTCATTTTGCTGATCCGTAATAAAATTCCCGCACGATTATCCTTAGCCACAAAGTGGTTATCAAACACAAAGTATTTCTGTGCTCGGTATGAGATAGCATGACCTAGCTTTGACAACACATCAATTCTCAAAAATGTCTAGAAGCATACGCGCGCCTTGCTGCGCTGCTTAAACTGCTACAGTGTAGATTATCACAAAGTTACCCAGTTAACATTTAATTAACATTTTTGAATAATCTCAATGCAGTTTAGTGTAGTTTCTGAGAAAATTCAATTCTGGATAAAAATTCACTTATATATGAAGTTTAGCCGTATTCTTTCATCTCCTGACCAACTTATGACCAAGAGCCTTGAACAAACTGAGTGCACATACTTGCATATTTTAACTGATTCCTGAAAAAGCAAGAGGACATTACTCAATCTAGGTGTATTATTACTGCAACATCATGCTTGGGCACATGAATGCATGCTTTGCTAAGTATTCTGATTTGTGTGGTATGGTGTTCAGGTTTTTGGGGCCAAATTGCTACATATAGCATGCATCGCTAAATCTTGTAGGTTAATAGTTGGGACAAATTTTTCCTGCTGCTAGCTTGTATGATTGACTATTTTGAACCCTGATAAATCCATAGGAACTCAAAAAGGGTTGTCTATAGGAAATAATAGACACGACCATCTAACAATTACAGTTTGGCTTGAAATAAAATGATTATCAGTACATAATCTGATTCCTAACCTTGTAATAACTTAAAACAATGCTGATTTGGAATGAAGAAGCTTGTGCATTTCCCATTGCAGATCAATGTACGAAATTTGCATGTGATTCTACAAAGGACAAACTTGATCTACATGACATTAACTTTAGAAGCACATAATCTAATTCCATTCCCACACACATTTTCCTGGAGTACTCATATTGGTGATACGGCAGGTATGAATTTTGTACTATTGCAAAATCAAATCTGAATGAGGTGGGCGCAATGTTACCTGCTCGAGCTTCCTTGTCGCCGGAGCAACTAACGGCAGGAACTTCTGTTGGGGGAGGAGAAAGGAGATAGGGGAGGAATGAGGTGAGGGCGTACCTTGCTGCCAGGAGGTGAGCTGTTTGGGAGCTTCAGCGACGAACGCGACGTCGAGTACATGCGGTGGCGGTGGTTGTGTCGTAGGAGCCTGACTGCAGAGCGTGTTCCCATCTAGCGGCCAGTAAATACAAGGGCCCAGCGGAACCGAAGGAAATCGCCACCGCCAACGCCGCCGAGCAAAACCGAACGAAGTCCTGACCCCAATGGCAGGTTGGCTGGCAACACAAGTGCTCCAGGCAACCGAGCCAAGAGCAGCAAAAGGCAAACAAAAAATTAAAGGAGAAACGAAGAAGACCGAACCCGGTGAGATGGATAGGAAGAAGACGACACCGGATTCGCTGCCTGTCCTGCCTCTATTCCAGTCGTCAGAATTGAGGTACCCATGGGGAGGAGGGGCCGAAAAGAGCCGGAGCAGCCAGTTGATGACCTATGGTGGTGAGGAGGAGGCAGCGACCAACATCCACGGTGGGTCACGGATCTAGACGCTGGACGCCATGTCGAGCCCGCCTCTCCTGCGTGTTCTGGCCATGGGTAGCCGCCTTGAGGCCGAGGACCACACCACGAGGCCGCACCGGCGTGGACCGCCGTCGCCAAGAAGCAGTCACACCGCACGGAGGTGAGGTGCCCGGCGCACCGGCTATTGGTCGCCGCCGCTGCTGCGCCGTGGTCTGCGAGGAGCGGCGCTTTGGAGTGTGTGCCAGTTTGGTGAGTGTTTGTGGGAGGTCACGATGGTGGCCTGAGGAAGCTTTAGTCGCGTCCACCGGCGGGATCCATCTCGTTTTGCCTGGAGGGATCCATCTCGCTTTGTAACACCGACCAACGTGGTCAACGCGCCGTCTAAAGGCCTCAATGCACCACAGTCCGGTAATTCGTGGGAGCTTAGTAACTCTATCGATGTGTGTGTAGTCCGTAGTGAAATCTCTAAATGGGCTTATATTTATAAACGAAGGGAGTAGAATGCTCCCCAAAATAACAATCCAGTTTTTGGCACATGCTCCAAACAGGAAATGACCCAGTTCTCTAGAGAGTTAGTAAATCCAATACATAACCGTACAAAGCCAAGGGGTCGAGTAACCAACAAGCAAAAGCCAATCTATCCATCCAAACTGATAACTGAACTCTCCAAACCTCCAACATCAAAAACTCGGCCAACACCCTGACAGGAAACAAGGTCTCAATCCAAAGAAAGCGGTCACCCCGTATACTACTAGGCAATCATGTGGAACAAATTCATACTCACTTGTTCATCATGTCCTAACCTACTGTTCTATTCAATTGCTGTCGGTAAAATCAGCGTCTATGACGTCACCACCATCGCCTGTCTTCTCAGATGGGCCTGGGCCTGGGCCTGTAGAGTCAGCAGCGCCGTCAGCTCCAGGGGTAGGGCCTGACCCCTGCTGCTGGTAGAGGGACTGACCAAGCTGCATCACTTCTTGGTTCAACGCAGCTAGTGCATCCTTTATCGTCTGTGTCGATCCACCAGCAACGGCGTCCTGGAGTTCCTTGAGCTTCCCCTCCACCTTCTCCTTGACATCGCCTGGGACCTTGTCCCCGAGCTCCTTCAGTTGTTTCTCAGTCTGGTAGATCACAGATTCTGCCTGGTTCTTGGTGTCAATTGCGTCCCTCTTCTCCTTGTCCTCCGCCGCGAATTTTTCAGCTTCTTCCACCATCTTCTCTACCTGAATAGTTTTTCATTCATGTTAGTCCAAAGGATCAGCAAAGTTTTACAGTATACAAATTGAAAAGTTTTTTGTTATATTGAGCACCTCATCCTTTGGCAGTGTGCTGGCTCCAGTGATCGTAATGTCCTGCTTCTTCCCAGTACCCTTATCCACCGCAGCAACAGACAGAATGCCATTGGCATCAATATCAAACTTGACTTCAATTTGGGGAACACCACGTGGAGCAGGAGGAATTCCATCAAGCCTGAAGCTACCAAGGGATTTATTGTCCCTAACAAACTCTCTTTCTCCTTGGAGAACATTAATCTCCACACTAGTCTGTCCATCAGCAGCCGTTGAAAAGACCTCTGACTTGGAGGTAGGGAGGGTTGTGTTCCTTGGGATAATCTTGGTCATCACCCCACCCAGTGTCTCCAAACCAAGAGACAGTGGCGTAACATCAAGAAGCACAATATCGCTCACATCGCCCGACAATACTCCTGCCTGTTGACATTTTGCATGTGAGATACACCAGACAGTTCAATCTAGCATGTTACTATTCTAGAAACATACGAGAGATAATCATCCAGTGCTGATGCTATAGCCAAAAGCCACAACATAGAAACAACACTATCTAGTAGGCCAAACAAACAGTTTACCATATTCTTTGGGTAATTTCACTTTGAGAGCTGTGCCTGGGGCCATATGTTCGGCCCAAATTTGCAAGACAGATTATTATCTGCTTACATTTTAATAAAGAGGTATAGGATAGGAACATCAGGATCTGCTTACATTTTAATAAAGAGGTATAGGATAGGAACATCAGGATCTGCTTACATTTTAATAAAGAGGTATAGGATAGGAACATCAGGTTCCTAACTTAGGTGACTATGAAGAAATGATTTTCATGAACTCACCTGCACCGCTGCTCCAAGAGCAACAACCTCATCGGGATTGACTGTCACATTGGGATCCTTTCCCGTCATTTTCTTCACAAGATCCTGAACAGCTGGAATTCTTGTGGAACCACCCACAAGAATCACCTCATCTATTTCTTTAAGTGACAACTTCGCATCTCTAAGAGAATTGTCGACAGGTGTCCTCAGCCTGAAAGACAGTTAAAAAATAAAAATACTAGCAACAATTGGCTAAACTAAATACGCCATAACACTCGCCAGATATTCAAAAAAACAGTTGTTAAAAGCATGTGAAGACAATCATGCAGACATGTATGCTTTCATCCAAATATTAACATGAGGCATGATACTGTACCTGTCAAGAAGATCCGAGCATAGCTCCTCAAATTTACCCCTGGTAAGTGTTGTCTCAATATGCTTGGGCCCATCAGCAGTAGCTGTGATGAAAGGTAAACTGAAAAAACCAATAACAGGTTTAGAAACTGAGATGCAAAAAGCACAATGTTTGACACCAAAATGGGAGGCTGAGCCAACCAACCTGATATTTGTTTGGGTCAACGATGACAATTCCATCTTGGCCTT
The DNA here is from genome assembly GCF_002162155.2 of Triticum dicoccoides. NCBI lineage: Eukaryota > Viridiplantae > Streptophyta > Magnoliopsida > Poales > Poaceae > Triticum > Triticum dicoccoides. The sequence goes on from NC_041381.1 coordinate 249,817,057, forward strand.
CTCAGCTGCTTCTGTAAGACGCTGGAGAGCTTGCTTGTCTTTTAGCAGGTCAATACCCTCATCATTCTTGAAGCTTCCAGCCAGCCAATCAACAATTCTCTGGCAACAGAATTATTTGTCAGAACATATAAATCATGCAGAACCATAAAAAAAGTGCTGAAGACTCTTTGGGAACAAGGGCAAAGGTTATCAGTAAGCGTGAGATAAGGATGTTATTTCATCTCTTTGGCTGTCAAAATGCACATACATACTGCCTAATGCAGATTCTAGTAACTGAAAGACACACGACCTCACTGGTAACGACCTCACTGCCTAATGCAGATACATAGAAGTGTACATCCCTTCTGCATTCCTATTATACAGGCAAGACTACAAACACAGATTACATATGCAAAATTGAGGTATGTTTTAACCAAACAAACAGCAAACAAGATGAAGCAGACTAAATAAGTTTGGAATCACACACAAGAGAGATGGGCGTATGAAGAATACCTTGTCAAAGTCATCACCACCAAGGTGAGTATCACCAGATGTAGACAGCACCTCAAAAACACCATCACCAACTTCGAGAACTGAAAGCAGAGTAGTAGGTATAATAAGAAGCGGGGTTATGGACCATATGGTCATACAGATAACAAAAAGAGTAGAAATTGATTAAGAACAATCTTGCATTGCTTATCAAAGACTAGAGAGGACAGATGTCTTAAAAGAACGGATCAAAATAGAATAATTAGATAAAATAGGTTTCCATTGCTTAACACTCCATCCAATCCAGCATGCAGAAGTAACAGAACATGCTTCCACTAGTATAGTATAGCACTTGCTGGTGCCTGCTTAGTACTTTATGAGGGCCTATACATAGACTAGTTAGGTACACGTGCATTGCACGCATGAGATTTGGCAACCAAATTATGAATAAATACCACACTATAGCATGTAACCTTTGAGTCATATATGCATGATGTAGATGTTCGTTTAATTCTTATAGTTCATCTCATTCAAAATCAATTAGTTTTATAAAAAAAAAAATCTATTTTAAGATTCATGAAATTGTGCGTTGTAAAGCATAAAGTAAAAACAAATAATGGCAATTCATTTAGAAAAAAAAAAGTTTGGGCAATTATGATACGGAAGATTCTAGAACAAAGGAGAAGTGCTTGTGTTTTAAGGTTTGTGCATTATGCTTAAGTTCAACCATGGAGTCTTCTAGATTGTACATGTGGCAGAATCTGGTGGAATGTAGATGATATCCAACGGCCATTAGTGCTCGGATTTGCCATCTCTGCACCGTCGGATTGGCTTCATCCAACGACCATCTTTCAAAGTTATTCGCACACTATATAGGGGTATAGATATAGATATAGATATAGATATAGATATAGATATAGATTTTCTACTACATGAGCATATACATATATTTTCCATAAGACAGACAAATGTTTAAGAACTTATTGTCGAACAACATTTATTTTGCCATAAGATTACATTTTTCCAGTGCAATGTACTCCCTCTGTTCGGGATTACTCGTCCAAGAAATGAATGTATCTAGATGTATTTTAGTTGTAGATACATCCATTTTTATCCATTTTTGTGACAAGTAATTCCAAACGGAGGGAGTAACAAATTATGTAACCTGCGTATCTGGACACATTTCAGTGAACTGAAGTAACACAGAATACATTGAATAGTTGACCACCGAAAACTTATCTATAGTCATATTTTTCATGGTGCTGCATGATCAGTATAAGTAAATATGTAGCTACTTTGATTATTAACTACTGAAACTATGCAGATTGCAGCAGTTACTGGGCGTCAATTTTCCTTGCAATGGGCATACATAAGACCTCAAAATTCATGATACATACCTGAAACATCAAAGGTGCCTCCTCCCAGGTCAAAAACCAGAATTGTTTCATTGTTCTTTTTTTCAAAACCATATGCCAACGATGCCGCGGTAGGCTCGTTTATGATACGGAGAACATCCAGGCCTGCAATGCGGCCAGCATCTTTTGTAGCTGTCCTCTGGGAGTCATTGAAATAAGCAGGAACAGTGATCACTGCCTTGGTGACTTTGTCATTTAAAAACTTTGACGCATCATCAACCAGCTTTCTCAGGACCTGGATAATAAAGGATGTTCAGAAACACTCGCAAATCTGATAGAAAGGTAACACCTGGAAAGTGAACTGACGACTGATACACAGCTAAAAGAATTAGCATATGCACTGCTATTCATCTCTAATAGAACTTCTTGAACAATTTGCAAAATAATAAAGCATCTCCATCACTGGACGGTATCAATTCGGTTGTACTCACGTTTTCCATAGCAATTGTTTACAGTAATGTAGAATGCAACTAGATGCAAGTAGAGTAACAAATACTCCTTCGGTTACAAAATGTAAGGTCTAAATTTGAACTTTGATTGTAAGTTTATCATACAATATGTTGTTGATAGTCACAAAATCACAATCAAAAGAATCCTCTCCCAAACAAACCCAATGGTTTCAATTTTATTTAACATAACCCACGTATTATTGGATGAACTGCAGGTCAAAGAACGAATTCACATTGTCATACAATGTTCTAGCCAAGTCCATGAATATGAAGTATTATTTATTTACCTGTGCAGAGATCTCCTCCGCGGCGAACTGCTTGCCAATTGCTGGGCAATCGAGCTTGACGTTGCCGTTATCGTCCCGGACAAGGAGGTAGGAAACCTGCTTGGACTCCTCGGCGACCTCGTTCATCTTTCGGCCGATGAACCTCTTGACGGAGAAGAAGGTGTTCTCCGGGTTGACCACCGCCTGCCTCTTGGCGATCTGTCCCACCAGCCGGTCCCCGGCCTTGGTGTACGCCACGACCGACGGCGTGGTCCGCGCGCCCTCGGCGTTGGTGACGATGGTGGGCTTGCCGCCCTCCATCGCCGCGACCGCTGAGTTGGTGGTCCCGAGGTCGATCCCCACCACCTTCTCGCAGGCGACGCGCAGTGGCCGCCACCGCCGCCCACCACGGCCGTACACCACCGCGGCCGTTCGGAGGTTGACGGAGGGGCGCCGGGTGCCGTGGTGGACGAAGAAGGGGGTCGAGGTGGGGAAGGCCGTGGTCGCCATGGCTGAGAGCACGAGCAGTAACCCGGGGGGCAGGGGTTGGTGGGGGGCGAAACCCTAGAAGGGGCAGGAAGTCCAGTTGAAGGAAGGAGCTTGGTGGATTCGCGTGGGTTTTGCGGGATTGAGAGAAATGGCGAGAGGCCTGGGGAAGGATAAGGAACGGGAGGAAGGTTTTATAGGGTTTTCGTGTGGGGAAGACGCGCTGGGAGCCACAGGCTGGCTTTCTGCCCTGCTTTTGGTATTTTCGCGTTCTAGATGTTCCTATTTTGGCGTTCTAGATGTTTTTGACGCTTCCAGAATTTCAAGGAACCTTCCTAATCTTATTTTGATGTTTTTATTGCTTGGCGCTGTTATAAACCTTCTCGATAAAATCTGCTTATCACGTCGAGTGGAGACATCGGTTCGATAATATGTCCCATGTTATGCCTTCGACGTCCAGTGGTTCTAATCCTATTTGACGGAATGTTTGGAAGCTTGCATTGCCCGCGAAAGTAAAAGAAAAATATTTGAAAAGCATTGCATGGAGCTATCCCAATGAGTCTATTCTCGCGAACCAACACATCGTCAATGATGGCATGCCTCAACCCCTTAGAGCATGGCCAATGGACCACGCTGGACGGGCGCCCCAGGTGCCACATCCTCCTGCTGAGTGCCACCTACACCAAAACCGTGGCCTGCAGAGCGAAACCGGCTCCTGCAGAAGAACCGAGTTCTTCCCTGACGAAAGCAACGAGGCGGCCGCTCGGGCGACGCGGTGGGAGGTCCGTCGCTCCAGTCGATTCGGGACCACGCGCGCCCAACAAAATCCCGCAAGCAAGAGAGGGGAAAGGCGCGAAAGGAGAAGGAAAGGGCGGGAAGGGGAGAAGGAAGGGCGCGAGCCAAGGAGCAGAGGCGCGACGCGAACCAGGGAGCGGAAGCGCGGCCGGCGTGCGAACGAGCAGAGAAGACGGCGCATCCTCGCCCTCAACCTGCCGTCGACATCGTCGATTCCAACTCTCGCAGCAAGGTATGAGGCTGGTTCGTCCCTGTCATGGCCAGATTGATTTTTGTTCAGTAAACTAGGGTAGGGTTCGATGGATTATGGAGATTCATGGTGATTCATCAGTGAATAAATTCGTTCCAAGAACAAGATCAACTCCCCTGTGTATGATTTAGGTTCTACCTATTTGAGTCAGGCGACCATGCTTGTGGAAATCCCCAAATCCCCATCTTTTCTCTTCTTAGCCCTGAGAGAAACATGTCAGATCAGTCTTGTACTTTGCTCTTTGCAATTGTGAAGAGAAAATTATGCTGCTTGCAGATGTGGGGGAAATTATATAGATTACTTGGCACTTGTACTTTGCTCTTTGCATCAGTGAATATAGACTCCCCTGTACATTATGCTCCTTGCAGATTGCAGGTCTGTAAATTATATAGATTGTGAAGAGAAAATTATGCTGCTTGCAGAAAATTATGCTGCTTTGCAATTCTGAGATAGATCTGTACATGCTAGCTTCGTATTTGTTTGCTAATGGCTAGGTGCAGATGCTTCATTCTTTTACTAGATGTACTAGTAGTTGGTATATTATTAGACTAGCATAATCACAGGGATGCTGGTACTAGTAGTGGCTATATTAGATGCAGATGTTGAATCCTTTTGCTAGATGTACTAGCCTTATTCAGGAAACATGGCTGCCATCAAGGTGTTTTGGTACTGAGAAAATTTGAACAGAGTTCTGCCTGTTATAACATCTATGTTCGTTGGTCAATTTGGTCTCTTGAGTTAGCTTCATATACTGATAAAGAAAGAGTGGTGTTAGTCTGCTGAAGGCAGCCATATCCGTGAATTTTTTTAATCTCTTTTGAGAAATGCCTGGTAGGATAAAGAATTGAGAACACTCGAACACTTTGCTATCTTTTTATTGTTCTTTGGTAGTTCTGTGTATGCTATTTGCACATGAATATTATTCTTGCCATCCATATTATAGCTCCATGTGTAGTTGTGTGCATAATTCTTATTACTTGATTTTTAAATTGTAGCTCAACTTGCAGTATGTCACAATTGAGTTCTGATGAGTTCGAAGATGATACCGTTGACCCAACAGAAATTTTCTCTCTAGAAGATTACTTGGCCCAACAGAATACTCTCAACAACTTTGCTACACAAATAGCCACAAACATTCATCATACACTAGAAGCTCCAAGTACTAGGTGTCAGTCAGCCCCTAGGACATATATTGACAGGAAGAGAGAATTTTACAATGAACTTCTCATAGCAGATTACTTCTGTGATAATGTTACCTATCCTGATTACTACTTCCGTAGAAGGTTCCGCATGGGAAAACCCCTCTTTCTACGCATTGTTCAAGCTCTTGGTGAGTGGTCTCCCTACTTCACTCAAAGGGTAGATGCCCTGGGCCGTCCAGGTCTATCACCTTTACAGAAGTGCACGGCAGCCATGCATATGTTGGCGTATGGTGTTCCTGCCGACAAAACAGATGACCATGTAAGACTTGGTGCATCTACGGCACTCGAGTCTCTTGAGAAATTTGCTAAGGGGGTCATTGCCAAGTTTGGTGGAGAATATTTGCGAAGGCCAACTGTTGAAGACATTCAACGTCTACTGGAAATTGGCGAAGCACGTGGTTTTCCTGGTATGCTAGGAAGCATAGACTGCATGCATTGGGAGTGGAAAAACTGTCCGGTTGGATGGAAGGGGCAGTTTACACGTGGTGACTACGGTGTCCCTACCATCATCCTTGAGGCTGTAGCATCCCATGATCTATGGATATGGCATGCCTTCTTTGGTGTTCCAGGATCCAACAATGACATCAATGTGCTCAATCAGTCGCCATTGTTCACTGAAACGTTGCAAGGGAATGCTCCTAGGGTAGACTACTATGTCAATGAGAGACAATACAAGAAGGGATATTATCTTGCAGATGGAATATATCCAGAGTGGGCTGTTTTTGTGAAAACCATCCGGTTGCCTCAAACTGAAAAGGATAAGTTATTTGCCAAGAAACAAGAAGGTGCGAGAAAGGATGTTGAACGTGCATTTGGACTTCTACAACAACGCTTCAAAATTGTGGCAGAACCATCACGTCTTTGGGATCAAATAGAGTGTTTGTGTGTGTGAGAGAGAGAGAGAGAGCAGAGTGTTTTAAGACTATCTTTGAATTGTATGTGTTGTCAAGAGTTTTAAGACTATCTTTGAATTGTATGTGCTGTCAAGAATTTTAAGACCATCTTTAAGTGTACTCTAGATGCATACCACTTGTGTTCTGTACTTGCTTGTTCTGGGCATGTTAATTATCATGATAACAAACAATTTTTTTTTCTTTCAGGTCCAATGGAATATCGTCCTCCTAATGGTTTCATGAGCTTCCTTCAAGACCAAAGTCACCCCAACTTCACCTTGCCAGCCCCGCAGCAACTTGGTTTCCAATATCCAATGTTCTGCACGCAGCCACCGCCGCCACCAGCCAAGCACCACTCTCTTCCATCACCATCTGATCCCAGGACCACAACTCCATCGAACAAGCGAAAACGAGTTACAATTGATGTGGAAGCAGATGATGAAGATAGGCACAGGTTGTATTATACAAAAGATGAGGATATCAGATTGGTAAGTCCCCAAAATCCTCTTACTCTTGTTAGGTAGACATCAAAGATATCTCATGTCTTTCTATCTAAGAATTTATTTAGGCCGGGTTCTCCTATTTTTATACTCCTGGACATGCATCTTGTCTTTTGTTTAGTCAAATCTAACCTTATGCTTCCTTTGTGCAGGTGAGTGCTTGGTTGCGCAACTCTGTGAATCCTATCGATGGGAATGCAAAGAAGGGAGAATACTACTGGAAGGTGGTTGCTGATGCATACAACAGCACAACTGAGAGTGACCGAAAGAGGGATGTGAAGCACCTGAAGAACCATTGGTACAAAACAACAAAGAAGGTAACCTCTTTCAATGGCTGCTATAACCAGATCAGAGACACCTATGCGAGTGGCCGGTGTGATCAACAACTGATGCAACAAGCTCTAGACCTGTACCATAGCCGCAATGGACACCAGTTCATGTATGTGCATTGGTGGGAAGCTGTGAAGGAAAGCCAAAAGTGGAAGATTCATGTATACACAGAAGGAGATGGAACAAAAAGGTCACCACCAGTCCCAACTGAGAATGCTCAGCGTCCCCCGGGTGTCAAGAGGGCAAAGAAAGCTATAGGAAAAGACAAGGAAGCCCCTACTGAGATGAATAACATGCAAGAACAGATTGGGGCTTTTCTAAAAGCACAAGCTGACACTAAGGCACAAACTGATGAGACGATGGAATTGCAGAGTCGTCTATCTGCTCAGAAGGTAGAAGCTAACCGACTTGCATATGAGGCAGCAAAGGAGAGGACAGTGGCAAAGTTAGCTGAGGAAAGAACCAAGCTGTTTGACAAGTTCACAGAGATGCTGAATACCGACACTACAAGGATGGAGCCATGGGCAAAGGAGATGCATGTGAGGGCTGTCACAAGACTGGGGGATCAACTTTTCAAGGATGAATAGAAGGTATGTAAATCTGCACTATTGTTTTTGAAATGCTATTTTTCAGTATCCTTGTACTACTGCTAGTTGCTCATTTTAAAACTGGATACTTAGCAGTTAGCACCTGTAGTTAGCACCCGCAGTAGTACAAAAGGATCAAAGAAAACTGGATACTTAGCAGTTAGCACCCGTAGTTTTTAAAACTGTAGTTGCTCTACAGCAGGATCCTTGTACTACTGCTAGTTGCTCATTTATAAAATCTAACCAGTGCTAATATTTGAATTAAGACAAAAGCCGAATGCTTCGACATATTTAGGATGTAGCCATGTGCAAGTTTTGTTTCTTCAGGCTATATTGTTTATCAAGCAGTAAACAACTTTATTGTCTATGGTGATAATTCTGTTTCTTTATGTGATCATTTTTTCACTGTTGAATCCAGCCTGATTGTCTTAACATGTATTTCTCATGTAGGTTTTCTATATATATGTTTAGCAAAAACGGGTTTCATGTGCCAGGAAGTGTAGAAGATGGGAGACTTTTTTTGGAATGAGAAGAATCAAAGGATACAGCGACAAATTCAGTCTGAACTTCAAATAATTTGATACGTGTGTTTAACAAATCTTCCCTTTATGAGTATTTGGAAATCTTAAGATTATTCTGTTACTATGGGATTTTGTAGTGTCATGGACAAGACACACTTGTTGACACTGTTTGCAAATCAAGATTTTTGATTTTTGTTTGGAAATCAAGTTGTTTGATTCAGTGTGTATGCTTGTTTTTCAGTGTGTATGCTTGTTGATATCATTGATTCAAATGGATGCTGGTATTGTTTAAATGTAGTGGAGGTTTCATGTGCTGGAAAAGAGGTGAGAGGGAAAAAGTAACATGATGATATCACATAGAGTGGCTTCCGTTGGGTGATAGTGGCATACACCAATAGCTTCATACAAATTTATCTATGTGGATGGCTGTTGGTGCTGCCTCCATTGTACATGCCCTTAGTATTTCAAGCGATATCCACTGTCCTAAATTATTTTCAGTTTGGAAGCCATGCTATTACACATTCCCGTCAGCTAATGTCTGAATATGTGTACATCAACTCATGCATTCTTATCCTTAAACTTTTTATGCAATCCTATATCTAAAACCGTTTCATTTCTCTCAGATATGGCATCTAGATATTCTTAAAATTTGAGAAGGCGGGCTGCACCTGTTCATGTTCTAGTGAGCTGTAAGATTATTATTCCTTTCTTCACTGGTACATTCCCTTAAGATGAACCAACTATTCCATTACTAACAATTTCTCGCAATATCTGACGTTCTCACATCTCCTCGATCAGATTTGAAAAACAACAATTGCCCACAAAAGACACTGCTGTTTTTCCAATCTGCATTCCTAGGCACTTTGCCTTTTCCTACTATCCCTCAGCTTGAAATCTAAAGTACAGAGGTTAACTGAACTGTATATACAATCCAGGACCAATACATGTTTGGTAGTGCAGTAAATTCGTGCTAGATCTGGTGTAACCTTCTCGACAGAAGAAACATGTACAAGGTATTTCCATTGAGCTTGCTGAAGATTCTTGACAGCCAAACCAAAATGGCATACTGAAGACACAAGAAACATGTGGCAACTTTGATGGGTCATGAGCCTAGACAGAAAACAAAAGTCAAAGGTGTGCCTGTGAGTAAGAAAAACATCAAGCCAAAATAAAATATGCAATTACCTGCAACAATGAAGACCCTTCTTAAGAATTGCTCGAACTAAATAGAATCTTCAGGTTGTTTATATCCTTGAGAATTTCCATGTATTCCGAAATCCTATACTGTACATCAGACTCCAGAACTGCAGCACTCAGAAGGAACGCAAATTTGGTTATGATGTAACAGAATCTAGGCGGCTTACATATAGCAAATGCACGAATAAATTAACCAACTGCCCAACATAAAAAGAGGCAGCATGCTGAAGGTCTAAAATACACATACTTACAGGTCTGATGGTAGGAGCTAGGACCCTACCGGGTCTGGGGCGTAGGTTGTAGGGGAAGGAGGGGGCTGGACGTGGCGAAGCTCGCGGTCGTCGGCGGCAAGGTGCCGTCGTGCGCGAGAGGGAGAAGCGGCGGCGGCGCAAGAGGCGGCTAGGGTTAGGTCTCCCGGCTCCCTAAGGGAAGCCGAGCAAATAACGATTGCTTCTTGCTTGATTAGATTGAAACGTCTCCTCTCCTTATATAGAGGGGGTTTCTTGACTCCTAAGCAAACGACCCTAATAACGATAAGATAATTGGGCTGGCGACGACGTCCTCCTCAATGTAGTCTGCAGCCTCCGGGTAGAAGAGTCGCGGGCAGACGTGGCCGTGCGTGTAGGGCTCGTCGCAGTTGAAGCACAACCCTTGGCGGCGACGCTCGAGTAGCTCGGCCGAGGTGAGCCGACGGAACGGGCGCGCCGCGGTCGCGGCGAGGGGTGCCGCAGAAGCCTGAGCAGGCGAGCCTGCGCGGGAACCTTTGGCCAGGGTAGCGGCCCAGCGGCCCGGGACGGTGATGCCTGCTGGATGGCCACCGCGCGGCGCTCGAACGCGTGGGCTTACATGGCCGTCTGGAGATCCTGGGTGTAACACCCCGGATGTAACTTTCCATAATAGTAACTCCAACTCTTGCCATTTCCGGCTATGTGATATGTTATTTCCTCCGTGGTTGGGTTTTGTCTTTCGTTTTGCATTTTGTTCATGTCATGCATCTCATCTCATAGCATCATACGCATTGCATCGGCATTGTTTTCTTAAAACTTGCATCCGCTCGTAGTCGCCGCTCCTCGCTTCTCTCCGTTGCATTCGTTGACCGTTCTGAGACTAACCGTGTTTTCATTTCCCTCTTGTCAAACCACCTAACCTCTCTGCACAACCACCGACCCCGTCTTGCGCGCGTCCGAAAACTACTCCGAACCCGAACCGGGCTGTCGTGACCGATGAGTCCGGATCATCCCCAAACATCTATAAAACATCTCTGTTTTCTTATTTGAACTTCCCAAGCCTGTTTTATTCTCGTCCGTCCGATTACGATCGGAGGGTCTGATTAGCCCCTAAACCTAACCCCTTCCTATAAATAGCCCCCTAACCCTAAATTTTAGGCCTCCTGTCCCATCCACCCATCGTCGCCGCCGCCACTCCACCAAATCGACCTCGGGATCCCCTTCTCGATTTCAGCCACCAGCCAACCATCGCTCTCCACTGCTCCTCCTCGATCCAGAGCTCGCGCCCCCGATCCAAATTCTTCTCGGCCTCCACCCGCTGCTGCCGCTCCACGACGGCCACCCCGACAGCCCCGCCGCCGGCCGACCAAACCAGCAGATGAGCGCCATGCCCTTCCCTTCTTCCTCGTTCCCTCTGGTTCCCTCTCTCACCTGCTCCCTGTCTTCTCCAGGAAGCCCGCAGGAGCAACCATGGTCGTCCACGTCGCCGCTGCTTTTCCCTCGCCTCCCCTGAGCTCCACCTGCCGGCGAGACTCGCGGCTCCGTCACCGGCGAGTCCCTGCCGCGTCGGCCATCTTCTCCCTCGACTCGTTCTGCTCGTATGCAGAGGTCGTGAGGCATCTCTGCTGCATCGAGCCGCTGCTCGTTTCCACCTCCAGCGCGCCTTCGTTGACCTGCCTGGCCGCGCCACCGGACCCCACAGGTCGCCGTGCCCTGCCATCTCCGTCTCTCTCTTCTTCCTTTCCCTGGTTTCCCCTCTGAATGTGCTGTCTTTTTCTTCAGACAACACCACGCCATGGCCTGCAGGTTCTTCTCCGAGCTCCTGCCGCCCTCGTTCCACACGCATCCGGCCAGATTGAACGCTCCAAGCCCGGATCCCGCCGTCCTGGACCCCCTTGCTTCGCCTTGGCCTGTCGCCGCTGTCCATCGCGCCGCCCTTCTGCAAGTCCCGCTGCCGCCGAGCCCCTGCATCGAGCTCTTCTTCCTCTGCAACGAGCAGAGCACAGCCGCTCGCCCCGTTGACCGCGCCTCGCTCAAGCACGCGCCTGGGCTACCTCCCCTCCAGCGCCCCAAGGCCCAG
>NC_041381.1:249829065-249832928 GCF_002162155.2 Triticum dicoccoides
GGGCCAGATCTTAGTTTCGGCCCGTAGATGTTTTTTACCTGGACGCTTTTGCTATTTATTTCCAGAGACTGCATTTTTACAGAAAAACCCCTAGTGTTCATGCATCTAATAACTAATTAACCATGCATCATATGTAAAAACTTTATATATGTAAAATGCTTAGTTTTTCATCTAGTTTCATAATCTGCTACTTTCATCCATGTTAAAATGTTTAAATGTGCTGTTTGAATTAATTTGCTTAAATGCCATGCTAAAATGCTTTATTTCATAACTAATTAACCGTAGCTCCGAATTTTATAAACTTTATATGTAAATGGGGTGGAAAAATGCATAGATTAACATGGTGCACTTTATTTTCCTGTTTAACAACAATAAAATATATTTTAGGGCAAAACAGTACCAAATTCAAAATATGGATATGAGGATTTTTCGGAATTGTTGTTTGTTGTTTCCGGCCTCATTTAAACTTGCCTATATAGCTAGTTTACTTATGTTTCACCTCTTGCCATGTTTAACAACATTTAATATTGTTGTGTACCTAAACGAGAGCTAACTAAATAACTCGAATGTGGTGTCTCGTCAATATGCAACCCGTTGCATATTGAGCTCCACTTAATTTGTAGTATTGTTTGTGCACTTTGCCATGCCATGCCTCATTAAACCGGACATGCATCATACTTGATTGTGCATCATGCCATGGTTATGTGATGGTTGTTTACCATGTTGTTTGCTTCTTTCCGGCTTGCTTCTCTCGAGCTTCGGTTTCGTTCCGGAGTTGTGAGGATTCGTTCGACTACATCCGTTTGTCTTCTTCTTGGACTCATTCTTCTTCCTTGCGGGATCTCAGGCAAGATGACCATTACCCTCGATATCACTTCTATCTTTGCTTGCTAGTTGCTTCGTTCTATCGCTATGCTGCGTTACCTTTCACTTGTTTACCATGCCTCCCATATTGCCATGTCAGTCTCTAACTTTTTCACCCTTCCTAGCAAACTGTTGTTTGGCTATGTTACCGCTTTTGCTTGTTAGAGTTGTGTCGAATATTGTGTACAAGGTAGGTTACAGTTGGACTTGTAGTTGTATTATGTTTACATAGGATGTGGAGTCGTGTCCTAGTAAGACACCTGTATCCTAGGCCTCTCATATATAGCGGGGATAGACACATGATGTAACCTATGCCAACATAATAGCACCGGAACGCAGGGGAAGCCGGCGGCATGTGCCGGTGTCTAGGGCGACCGGGTGCGGTATTGTGACGGTGTCACGGGGAGGAGCGCCCATAGTCAAGCCCCGGGGATGTAGCCATATCGGTGAACCTCGTTAACAAATCTCGGTGTCGTGCTCGTGTGATGATTGCTTGGTCCTCGGATGATCGACGGTGGCCTCGGATTTATTCTAACAAGTGGTATCATGAGCAAGGTTTGAAGAGGCCGTGAAAGTTGATTCAGAGGAAAGCGATGAAGGCCGGCGGCTACGGGAGCGATCGGAGCTCAGTTGGATTTACGCTACAGTCGATCAGTCGTGAGCGTCAAAACTCAGAAAGAGATCGAAGTCGACGGGAGGCATGAAAATCGATGGGAACTTCGAAGCGTGTCGGCGGTTTAGGCAAACGGCTGATGAGGTAGCTCTTGGCAAGATGCGTTCGGCGGCGGCAGTTGGTAGATCGGTTTAATCGTACCGAGTTGCGGTGCAATGGCTGCGGGCGTGGACGGAGCAAGCAGCAGGGCAGTATGGGCCTAGTCGCGGCTGAGGTGCAGCGTGCCGCTGGTGGGCAGCTCAGGCAGGCAGCGTACGCGGACTGCGGTAGCTTACGTGCTGAAGCCTAGGTTGTTGTAGCGGAGAGGCGTCAGGTGCAGCTGTTTGGAGTCCGTACGTGTGATCAACTCGTGCAGCAGCAGGAAACGGATGCATTGGAAGCCAAGCGAAGCTATGGAGAGATTTGTTTAAAAAAAAGAAGGGTCGACGCCATGCAAGAAGAAGCTACTAGCAAAAGAAGATAGAAAAATTGTGCACAACGAATCCAGTGGGGTCAACTTTGCATGGAAGAATTTTTCAGGTCAAGTTTGCTGAGATAGCTTGGACCGTGTGTGTGGCGTGGACAGTGACGTGCGTACAAGGCTTGTGGAGTCTGGAGCATGTCGTACAGTCGAACGAGTTCGGCTGGGTCGGACTAGATAGTCTGACGGATCGACGTGAGTCGGTTGGTACAGAAGACGGTGGTGGGATCGGCGACAGCGACATAGGAGCATGATGCCGATGGTGACCGACTTCTGGGCGTGGAAACACGTGGCGCATGCCCCGAGGGCTTGTGTGGCTTCGACAAGACTATGGCGCAGGGTTGATTCAAGGTGATGTACACACGAAGCTTGAAGTCGACGGCGCGCGAGGGTGGACTGATCATCTACCATGGAGTCATGTTGAAGGTGGAGCTGGATTGAGGGGCTACGGCGTAAGTCGACAGAGAGTCGAAGCCTATTCAGCAGGAAAAGCGAGCGACAAGCAATTCGGACTGGAGCTCAGTGGTCTGATGGAAGCGTGAAACTCGTCATCGGTCGGTGATGATCGATGGTACTCTGCAGTGGGGGTTGAGTGGTGTGGGTCCGCGGCCCTTGAGACTCGACCGGGACAGCGGAGGCTCGACGCGGTAATAGCGGCGAGGCGTGCGGCACGCACGGGGCATGGAGACAGGCCAGGGCTCTGGCGGTCATACATGTGGTGAGACAACTGCGAATTTGACTCGAGATGACTACAAGCAATGGTGAAATTCCTTCAAGTTTCAGACAGGCGGTCAAGAAAGGAGCGGTGATGTTGAGTTCAGGTAACTTTTGTGTGTGACACCCAATATGTGAGTTGTTCACTTTCACGCAGGTCAGTGATCAGTGTGTGATGACGTTGGACGGATACTCTGGAAGTTGGGAGCATGAACTAGAGTAACAAGGAACTTAATTTTGCTCAAGTGTTGATCGTGGTCAAGAAAAGAAGGGACTACAAGTTGCAGGTGGAGTCACGTGGAGTCTTTGGAGTAGCAGCGGTACCCATGAAATAAGCTCAAGTCCAATGTACATGGAAGTTTGATGCATTGACGAATTCAAGGTGGTGGAGAATATTCGCCAAGGTGGAGTTTGTTAGAGTTGTGTCGAATATTGTGTACAAGGTAGGTTACAGTTGGACTTGTAGTTGTATTGTGTTTACATAGGATGTGGAGTCGTGTCCTAGTAAGACACTTGTATCCTAGGCCTCTCATATATAGCGGGGGTAGACACACGATGTAACCTATGCCAACATAATAGCACCGGAACGCAGAGGAAGCCGGCGGCATGTGCCGGTGTCCAAGGCGACCGGGTGCGGTATTGTGACGGTGTCACGGGGAGGAGCGCCCATAGTCAAGCCCTGGGGATGTAGCCATATCGATGAACCTCGTTAACAAATCTCGGTGTCGTGCTCGTCTGATGATTGCTTGGTCCTCGGATGATCGACGGTGGCCTTGGATTTATTCTAACATTGCTCAGCCCCTCTTATAGCGTTGCTAGTTGCAGGTGAAGTTGAAGATTGCTCCATGTTGGAACAGGATTATTTTGGGATATCACAATATCTCTTATTTAATTAATGCATCTATATACTTGGTAAAGGGTGGAAGGCTCAGCCTTATGCCTGGTGTTTTGTTCCACTCTTGCCGCCTTAGTTTCCGTCACACCGGTGTTATGTTCCTTGATTTTGCGTTCCTCACGCGGTCGGGTTTATGGGAACCCCTTGACAGTTCGCCTTGAATAAAACTCCTCCGGCAAGGCCCAACATTGGTTTTCCATTTGCCTAACAACCTATAACCCTCCCTTGGGGTCTGCAGCCCCGAGGGTCATCTTTAT
>NC_041381.1:249833057-249841055 GCF_002162155.2 Triticum dicoccoides
CCGAACCGAGTAGACTGCGGGGCCACCTCGGGGAAACTTGAGGGTTGGTTTTACTCGTAGGATGTCTCATCCGATGTGCCCTGAGAACGAGATATGTGCAGCTCCTATCGGGATTTGTCGGCACAGTCAGGCGGTCTTGCTAGTCTTGTTTTACCATTGTCGAAAAGTCTTGTAACCGGGATTCCGAGACTGATCGGGTCTTCCCGGGAGAAGGAATATCCTTCGCGGATCGTGAGAACTTGTGATGGGCTAAGTTGGGACACCCCTGCAGGGTATAAACTTTAGAGAGCTGTGCCCGCGGTTATGTGGTAGATGGGAATTTGTTAATATCCGGTTGTAGAGAACTTGACACTTGACCTAATTAAAATGCATCAACCGCGTGTGTAGCCGTGATGGTCTCTTTTCGGCGGAGTCCGGGAAGTGAACACGGTCTTTGTGTTATGATTGTGCGTAAGTAGTTTCAGGATCACTTCTTGATCACTTCTAGCTTCTCGACCGTTCCGTTGCTTCTCTTCTCGCTCTTATTTGCGTATGTTAGCCACCATATTTGCTTAGTGCTTGCTGCAACTCCACCTCATTACCACTTCCTACTCATAAGCTTAAATAGTCTTGATCTCGCGGGTTTTGAGATTGTTGAGTCCTCGTGACTCACCAGATACTTTCACAACAGTTGCAGGTGCCGATGATACCAGTGTAGGTGATGCAACCGAGCTCAGATGGGAGCTCAACGAAGATCTTGGTCGTTGTTATGTTTCTTTCATGTTGACCAGTAGTGGAGCCCAGTTGGGACGATTGGGGTTCTAGCAGTTGGGTTATCTTCTTTTCTTTTGGCCTCGTACGTAGTCGGACTATGTGTGTACTCTGAATGATGTATGAATTATATGTTCATTGTGTGAAGTGGCGATTGGAAGCCAACTCTTTATCCCAATCTTGTTCATTACATGGGATTGTGTGAAGATGACCGTTCTTGCGACGAAACCACCATGCGATTATGCCTCTAAGTCGTGCTTCGACATGTGGGAGATATAGCCGCATCGTGGGCGTTACACTGGGGTCCCCGAAGCTCCACGTCCATGCGGATGTGATCCGGAAGTCCACCGACGAAGAGGTCGGCCCGCTGCTGCACCGTCACGCCCGACGCGTGGCATGCCAAGGCCTGAAAACGGTCGGCGAAGTCCTGAACCGTGGAGGTGAAGGGAAGGCGGCCTAGCTCTGCCAGGCGGCTCCCGCGGATCGGTGGCCCAAAACGAAGGAGACAGAGCTCGCAGAAGCGCTCCCAAGGGGGCATGCTGCCCTCGTCCTGCTCGAGGGCGTAGTACCAGGTCGGTGCCGCACTGCGGAGGTGGTAAGAGGCGAGCCAGGTACGCTCCGAGGCGAGGGTGCGCTGCCCGCGAAAGAACTGCTCGCACTGGTTGAGCCGGTTGAGGGGGTCCTCCGTGTCGTCATAAGTGGCGAAGTCCAGTTTGGCAAACCGTGGCGGTGTCTGAGTCGGAGTGCCGTGGCCAACTGCTCGAAGGTGCGAAGCAACGAGGATTGGGGCACCCGATCAGCATGGCCGCGGCCCGAGAAGTGCCCCGTCGAGCCGGAGGGATCGCCGAACTGCAGAGTGGGCGCTGGCGGTTCTCCAGCCGACGTGTAGACGGGTGGCGGCGATGATCCGGTCAGCCAGGCCGGTATTGGGGACGGCGACGGCGGGAAGCGCACGTGCTGGATCGAGACGCCTCCCTGCGTGGGTGACCCGGGCCCCGTGCTGGGCGGTGGCGGGGCCGGCAGCTGCGGCGGCGGCGGCACGGACCCGGGTGGCGTGGACGGCACAGCGAGGGCCGTGGCCGGCCACTGTGGCCATTGAGGCGCGGCAGCGGGCGTCGGTGGGGTCGACAGCTGGGGCTGCGGCTGCCCGGACCCGGGGGGCGCGGCGATCGCCAGGGCCGGCCACTGCGGCCAGTGGGGGGCGATGGCGAGTGGCGGCTGACCGGGCCAGTGGTGGTGTAGAGGCCCGGTCGGCGCCGTGGTGGCCGCGTACCAGGGCAGGGTGGTTGGCCCGGTCGCGACGGCCGGCGGCAAGGGCGGCGACTGCCCGTAAGGCCCGGCCAGGTAGAGGTGGATGCCCTGGATGGCGGTGACGAGGCCATTAAGGACTCCGGTGATCTCCGCCAGGGAGTAGACGGCGGCATGCGGCGCGGGGAGGGGCGGCGACTGGCCGATGGAGGCGATCGGCGCGGTGGAAAGCGCTAGCGGCGCGGTGGAGAGCGGCGTTGTGGAGAGAGCGGCGGTGGTGGACAACAGCGCGGTGGGCAGCGGTGGGATGGATGGTGGAGCAGACATGATCGGACCCAAGCTACCTGATACCAAATTGGTAGGAGCTAGGACCCTACCGGGTCTGGGGCGTAGGTTGTAGGGGAAGGAGGGGGCTGGACGTGGCGAAGCTCGCGGTCGCCGGCGGCAAGGTGCCGTCGTGCGCAAGAGGGAGAGGCGGCGGCGGCGCAAGAGGCGGCTAGGGTTAGGTCTCCCAGCTCCCTAAGGGAAGCCGAGCAAATAATGATTGCTTCTTGCTTGATTAGATTGATACATCTCCTCTCCTTATATAGAGGGGTTTTCTTGACTCTTAAGCAAACGACCCTAATAACGATAAGATAACTTGGGTCACAACCCACTGGGCTAAGCCCCTAATATGCCGGTCATAACATCTGACCCCAGTCTATTACCATGGAATAAATTTCTTTCACCCCGCAAAAAAAAGGGGTATGACCCCAAAGACAAGACTGCACGCAAGGAAATGCAAGGAAAACAAAACTAAAACAGATAATAAATATTTTTATTTTCTTCTCTTCGCACACTATGAGTTGAGGACTAATTTTGCAACTACTGACACTAGAAATGCTCATCTAGGCATAGAGATAAAATGCTGATACAAAAATAATAATGTGCGCATTGTTAATAGTCCTAGTGGCAAAAAGCAACTGTCAAGAGAGTAATTGTTGCTTTCCATATCAAGTGTAGAATTGAACTTCCAACATTAAACCGCTTTTTTAATGTATAATAAATCAAGTCGCAGATACTGTGAAATAACTTCCGACACTTAAAAGTGGCAGATGAACAAAAAGTTTTATCAATTGATAAGCAACTGAAGACCACAATTGAACGAAATGAAAAGAAGCAACCAAAATTTGTGTAGAATGTAGAGAACTTCAACATCACCAAATAACTTAAAATGATAACTGATAGAACCTAATCTTCAGCTGAAATAACATAGAATGTACTTATCACTTACCTGAATTTTCCACATTTACCTCCTCAAGAATCTCAGCAATGTATTCCTTTGATGAACTTTGTATGGCGTTGATCTTCATCCTCAAGTTCTCACTCTCATTCTCTAGTGAATCTCTTCCCTTTAGTAGGAGAGGTAAATCCTCAATTGAACCTCCAAGCATGTTAACTTGGAAGTCTTTAGATTCAGCGATGAACCTTTCCCTACAAAGAATATTAATAGTCAGAGACGACACTTATCCCTGATTTATTGTTCCACATGCTTCTTCGCTTGAAGCAAAAGAGTGCAAGAAACATATCTGAGTCAGGAGCAGCATTTTAGCTCCCATGAAAGGAGATAGTACGAAAAGTTCAGATTGTCATAGAATACGTAAAAAATTATACCTGCAAATGTTACGAGTCCTTTGTATACTTACAACTTTCAATAAATTTGGTGATCCAGAAGCCATTTTTTTACAACAAACTTTTTTTTTGCACAGGGCGCAAAAATGTTCTTTCCATGATAATTTACAAGTGTAGAAAGGACATTTCTCAGAATTTTTTGACACACACGGATTGTTTTATTTTTCACCCTGGAGGACATGGAACTTTCAGCTTCTGCATTTGAGTTTCTGCAATAACTATGTTTAGTGAGATTTCTAAGCTGCAAGCCATGAAAGGTAAAGACAGGGGACGGGGACGGAGACAGCGAAGCAGGCGCTGCTTTCTATGGCAAATAGCAAAGAGGAGAAAGTTTTCACTGGTTCAACACTACCTATTTTGCTGAAACGCAGGGCAAAATAAGAATAAGGACGTTGAGCAAAGTAAAGAAAGTCTCATCCACCAGCACAAACAGATGGTCAGGTGCCTCCCATCAAGATCGGATGGCCAATAAACATCGGCGGGGAGAGCAAGGCGGGTAGATAGCCCCGCATGATATCTTAACTTATGTCACTACATTAGGGGCATAACTAAATACTTGAACTCTAGCAGACATGCGGAAGATTTACAGAAAGTTCCCAACATAAAGGTAAAATGAGTCCAAATAGTCATATCACCGACTATAATAATTATTATCATTGAGGAAACACTGCAGGAGGGGGCGAGGGGTGTTCTGCCACTGACTATAATATATTCGGATCATATTTTTTCATATAAGTGTGTTGGGGTTAATAGCCGTGTAATATCCCCATTGTATAAGGGATTTTGCATATTTACCACAACTATACGTGTGTATATATCAGCCTATGTCCTCATGGAAATACAAGTTCATATTTCCTCATAAAGTGCACTTAGGAATTTTATATGATTTATGGATCAAATGTAAACCATACATTTTATCGTAGAATAGTTTCGTAATTGCATTCAGAGTAGCTTTCCGGAATTCCAAATTGCCCTCCATCGCTTTAAGTGAATCTGTTCCAGCAGCTGCTTAAAAAGTTAAAGCAGATTAGGTAGTCCACACACAACATTAGAATCATATGGCCTTGATATGCAACAGAAAACATATACATATGCTACATATCTTGAACAGATAATAAATTTTAAAATAGTGCTGTTATCTGTTGTTAAGAACTATGCATAACATGACACAATTGTTAGTAGAAGGGACTGATTTGCACCCCAACAGTCAGCTCTCGGCTGCTATAAAATCTCTGCAGTTTCGTATATGAAAGCATAGAAAGACTCCTCTAAAAACTACTTCATTTGCTTAACCTTATCACTTTCATATGTGATTTGTGCAAGATAACAAAGAGACAGATTAACTAATATGATATATCGTACCTGGTGGAAAAATATGAAATAACTATCCATTATTTGATAGATCCAAAAAATAATTGTCCTTCATTTGTTCCAGTCATTTTCAAGACCATACATGAATTCCATTCTAGTTACTATTGCTATCAGAATCAGTTAACAGAAAACAAAAATGTAGAAGGTTATTTCATAATTACATGCAACAACTGGCAAAAAAGAATGAATGAAACAAATAGCTCCAATACTGTTGGTTAAGAAAAGATTATCCAGAACCAGAAAAAAGGCCCCATGAACTAAGGTCAAGCTAGGGTAACACCTTCTCGGAAAGGCACACAGGTACGATGATTGCGGAAGAGCACAGCAAATGCTGCCACGGACGAGTCCAGACGATATTGACGCCCGACCTATGCAAACTGTAGGAAAGAGTTGGGTGGGCATCGTGGGTGGCGGTGGTATGAACCGGATCCCTACCAGGGCGTGGTCTCAGGTTGTAGGGGTGGAAGGAGGGATGGCGTGGAGGAAGGCGCCGGCGCTGGGGTGCCGTCGTTGCTTGCGCGCGCAAGAGAGAGCAGGGCGGTGGCTAGGGTTAGGTCTCCCGGCTCCCTAAGGAAGCCGAGCAAATATGATTGCTTCTTGCTTGATTAGATTGATGCATCTCCTCTCCTTATATAGAGAGGTTTACTTGACTCCCAAGCAAGCGACCCTTATCTCTAATTAACCCTAAGACTAACGGGCTATACCGCCAGCCCAGGCCCATTAGGCCATTACTTACTCTAACACTACACCCCACCTGGACATGCAGCTTGTCCTTGAGCTGCAACCTAACCAACTGATAACCATGACTCGACGCAACACAAACCTAACACCTAAAAACAAGCCTTTTACATCTCGGCTTGTTTTATTACTCTCAACCTGAAATGGACTGGGACGCTTTATTTTGGACCCCTGAACATAAAGTGGACACCATCCGCACGTCGGACGTGCACATGTACAGCCACCTGGATCCCATGGACACCATCTGGACAAAAGGAGTGCATGATGGTCACCTGGAAGTGGTCGCAAGAGCGACCAGCAGAGGCGCCCTCGCGGCGGCCGGCGGCGGAATGCAGTGGTGCTACGCGGTGCGCTCTTGTCGGTGACACCAGGCCTTCTCCCCGCTGGACGGCTGTTGGTCTGCACCGCACAGAGAAGAGTGGAGGGCTTTCGATGAAGAATGACGAGGAGGGGTGCGCCTCCCCAACCGCCGATGTCGCAGACGTTGAGGTCGCTGCCCGCGGGGAAAACAGCATGCCCGCCGCCCGTGGGGGAAACCGCATGCCCAAGATCCCCGACGCGGCAGACGAGATCGAGGTCCTTTGCGCAGCGAAGCGCAACTTGGAGGAGCTGCAGCTGCAGACCACGCATCTCCCGCCCACGCCGACGCGCTAGGAGGCCGCGCGCAGCAGCCTGCAGCCTCACCGCCGCCGACACGCGACGGGTAGCGATCCAAGTCGGAAGCGGTGACAGCGACGGCGGGAACTTGATCTACTGGATGGGGACGCCCTGGGACGGCGGCGGCGCTGATGGGAACGAGGTCATCGCAGTCCCGTCGTAGGGCATCCCATACTGGTACGAGATGACCGGCGCCGTGGTCGCGGCCGAGGGCGGCGGCGGCGGGGGTAGCCGCTGTTGGTGTGGCGGCGGAGGAGGTGGCTGTTAGGGATGCGGCTGGAGCGCATAAGGCCCGACGAGGAAGGCCCTGATGCTCGCCACGGCCTGCCGTAATTCCAGGATTGCGGCTGTCATCTGCTCCGGGGTGAGGACGAGGGCGGACGGCGCCGGGGCAGAGGGTGCAATCGCCCCTGAGGACGCCAGCACACCCACTGTCGGCGCGCCTGCTGTGTGGGACAGCAGCGCCGACGAAGACGCTGGTGGCGGCGGGTAGGTGTGCGGCGGCGGCGGCGGGGGGGGGGGGAATCGGTTGAGGGCTGGACATGATCGAACCCAGGAAAGCTGATACCAAATTGGTATGAACCGGATCCCTACTAGGGCGTGGTCTCAGGTTGTAAGGGTGGAAGGAGGGATGGCGTGGAGGAAGGCGTCGGCGCTGGGGCGCTGTCGTTGCTTGCGCGCGCAAGAGAGAGAGAGCAGGGCGGTGGCTAGGGTTAGGTCTCCCGGCTCCCTAAGGAAGCCGAGCAAATATGATTGCTTCTTGCTTGATTAGATTGATACATCTCCTCTCCTTATATAGAGAGGTTTACTTGACTCCCAAGCAAGCGACCCTTATCTCTAATTAACCCTAAGACTAACGGGCTATACCGCCAGCCCAGGCCCATTAGGCCATTACGTACTCTAACAGGCAGCGTTAGAGAAAAGCGCAAGGACACTATAGAAGAAGAGCCCCAGGCAATGTGTGGGGCAGCATCCTCATGGGAATGCGCGACCATAGATGAGCCCCAGGCAGTGTTCAGGTCGAGACTAGGGAACTGCATTGAGGTTTAGTGCAGGAGATATCGCTGAGGCCAAGTTCCGAGTCCGCACACACCAAGACTTGACACTAAGTCAGCGTGCAAGTCAGTGCTAGAAGGTAAGTCCACCTGTAGACTCCTTGGGTCCTTCTCTCCAATTTCTTAGGTGAAATGACTTCTCGCCCAAGTACTCAAAGACTTTGCCCAACCGTTGTAGATATGAATCTAGACAGTAAACCTGTGGCAGGCCATAAAGAAATTATGGTGGATTCTTTTAGATTTGGAAAAAAAGGGATCGGCTCCCCCTCTCGGGGCGCTCCCGCGAGCACCGCGGGAGACAACCCCAGCGCCGCCACCCCCGGCCCTCCGCCCCGGCTCCCCCTCCCTCGCCGCCGCCGGGGGCACCGCTGGCCAAAGGCCACGTGGCAGAGGCAGAGGCGGGGCGGTTTTCCTCCTGCGCGCGGGTGGCTGGCGTCACGGGGCGCCTTCTCCTGCCCGCGGCGTCAGGTCCCGGCCGGCCCCTGCTCCGGCGCTCCTCCCCGCGTCC
>NC_041381.1:249841323-249851436 GCF_002162155.2 Triticum dicoccoides
CATGGGGTCTGGTGGTCTCGGACGTGCTGGCGCGGATCTGGGCATCCCTGCCCAGGTCTGGCGGATGTGATGGTCAGCGATTGCGGGGGTTGCCGGCGACCCTGTGGAGGTGGTGGTGTTGCGGCCGGTGTCCATGCTGCTCCGGTGCGGGGTGGCGAGGCTTCGGGTGGATCTGACCAGGGCGTGGAGGCGCAAGTGATGTGGTGGTGGCAAGTTGATTGCGGCGGCGGCCAGATTGTTTTGGCGTTGGCTCGTCTGTAGGCTGCATGTGTCGGCCTTCGACCCCTCTCCTCGGCGTCCGTTCGCTTCTCTCGCCGGAGGGCTGGCCTTCTCCCGGCTATGGTCCATCGACCGTCTCGCGGCTGGTGCCGTAGGACCGAGCTCGTCTCGCACCCGGCTGCAGGACCGGCCCATCTCGCGCCCAGCAGCAGGACTGCGCTCGTCTCGCGCACGGTGCAGCAAGACTGCTCGATGGAGGCTAGTTGTGGCCGGCCTATTGGGTCTTGGTGCTGGGTCCGACCAGGGGTGCGAAAGGCGGGTCCTTTCCGCTCGTCCCTTCAGTTGGGGTAGCGGAGGGTCTCGGGTGACTTGGTGTCAAGGTCTTGGATTCCGGGGCGGCGGCCTTGGTGGTGGTGGCGCGATGCTCATGGGCAGAGCTCGTGCCTCGGTGTCGCTCGGTTGCCACGGCCGTGTGGGCGGCATGGTAGCCGGGGAGTGGCTTTCGGTGGCGGTGAGTGTTGGCCGGGGTGAAAACCTGCTCTATCTTCGAACGGACTGGCGGCGGCCAAGAGCACTCCCTTGAAGGCGTCATCGCGGCTCTCATTGCCCGTCGTGTTGCTCCAAGGGAAAAACTCTGATCCTTGGATCGGGCAGTGGCTGCGCTCCGGTGTCGTATCCTTCCTGAAGGCGCCGCCTTGGAGCCCACAGTTCGTCATATGCGGCTTCACTTCTTCGCGGTGGCGTGTTCACGGTTGAAGCCCCCGGCGGCTCTTGTAGTGCTAGGGATTGTGTTGTTGCGCTCAGCGCCTATGCATCCTACCTTGGGTGTGTGTGTGCGTGTGTTGTGGATGAGTGCGGTTGTACCGGGCGCTGTTAATCATGGCTTTATATATAAAACGGGGCGAAAGCCTTTTTGGGTAAGAAATTATGGTAATGTTCTCCACCTTCAAAGAATCTTAAGAACCGAGGAAGCATATCGAGGTTCATGACATGATGGCACGCGAATCTTGACAGCACGCCGGCAGGATGAGTGGATGGCATGTGAAGCTTGACAGGATGCACAGGTCGATGACATGAGGAGCTCAGTGGCATGACCGAACGAGGAGCTTGATGGCAATGCCATGGGGCGATCTTGATGGCGTGTGGAGGCTGACAGCATGACAGACCTTGGAAGGAAAGTGTGGTTGACGGCATTTTTTTTTTGAGAAAACGCAAAAGACTTGCGTTTCTTTGTATTGAAAAGATAGAGTTTGTTACAGCCTCCAAGCAAGTGGTTGACGGCATTTTAGCTCACAGCACAACATAGCGAGATACCTTGTCAGCACGAAAATTGTGACCGGTATGGACTTAGAAGTGGAGGAGAGCGTGGAATCAGGGTAGCCTAAGGAACCCACCTCCAAGAAAATAACAATTTGAAAGAAAAGATAAAGTAACTACTCCCTGCAGTTCCCTAACTGGTCATTTTGGACATTGACGCAGTTTCTACAAAGAAACTTTGACCACCAGATTTTATAGCAATATATTCATAACATTCGACAAAATCATGTATGTGTTTTATGAGGAGAACTTACGCACATGATTTTCAAGTATCTAATCTAAATATTTTCAAAGGCATTAGTACTCAAAGTTCTCAAAGGTTGAAGCAGTCTATGTACAAAGGACCACTTAAATGGGGGTGGAAATTACTAAGGAGCGCAACTCCTGAATCTAAGTAATAGACGAAAGGGTTATTTCTTTAGCTGATAAAATCAGGCATTGCTGGTGCCAAAGTACAGAGGTTCTTGTGCTACAGTGCCACACGTGAATAACGGCATCCTTCTATCCTGCCTTGCTATAGAATCTTTGGCAATAACACATGGATATTTTGTTCTTGGTACATATAAATACCACTACAGCTAAGTGACTTCTACCAGCAAAGTCAATCATCATATAGTAATTGCATGATTAAGGCAATAGTTACCTTCCACTTGCATAAGCCCATCAAGTTCAAACTCAGCAACCGATACTCCTTTCATTAGCTCAGATTCCTTCACGAGATAGTCCTTTTCAGTTTCAGAATGCTTCACTATTTCTGACTCTCTTTCCCTGGTCCTTTGTATATTCTGTTCAATTTCTTCATTGACCTAATTAAGGGAATGATCGAGAAAAAAGAGCATAGTTAGCCTCATAAGATGTAACGTTGAAATTCCACATGCTAATAACATCTAATGAGTATATAGAAAATTCATTATTCGCATCCAGATTCAAATAACCACATTGCCAGAGATACACATCTATACTCCTATATAGTGTATCAATGTGAACAATCATAGGTACACCCTATACTGTCCCAAACACATTCTGCATGACTTGCATGCCATTGATTCAATATATCGGACGGTGATAAATGCTCTGGACACTTCAACAATGTGACCATACAGCTGCAAATCCCTGCATTCTGGGCCGTTGATTGGTCGAATCGGACAGCTACTGTTCTCCTTATGTGGTGGACCAAGTTCCAGAAATTTCAAGCACAGGCTGGCAGCCTCCTGACACAGTTCACACGGTGGTGACTCCCAGTGTGTGTGTGTGTGTGTGTGTGTGTGTGTGTGTGTGTGTGTGAGAGAGAGAGAGAGGAGGGGAGGCGCGATTAGATTTAACGTGGACACACAAGGGTGCAGAGCAAGCAACAGGATAAGTTTGATAGAATAGAGGTACTAACATTAGTATGAATGTCAGAAAGAGAGTACAGTATGTGCCCATGCCCATACACAACAAACTGAATGTTGTTGTATGTGTAATAATATAATAAAGTAATAATGTCGCAATTGCTGAAAATCCGTTTTACACATAAAAAATGGTCGGTCATATAGGTTTAAAAAAAATGCGCACAATATAGGTTTAAACTTGATTGTACTATTTGAAATATGTGCAGATACATTGTATAATTCTTCAAAATAAATATTTATCATTTTAACCATTTTTGGTATGAAGAACATCTAATTAATAGTTATAACTCATGTTTAAAATTAAGTGCATGGAAGAATATAGCGGGGTATATTGCTTTTGTAAATATGTTGTTATATACACACAGAACATACTTGAAAAAATAATATACACCTAGCACTCATGCATCTTGCAAACGAAAGTATGATGCCTAACATTACCACCTCTATTCCAAATATAGAGCGTGCAAGTTTGACCAATGATCTTACACATGGACTAGTTCGCGAAGAAGTGATACCAATGATAAGTCTTACAAGTACGTGTCAGGACCCGTCTGCAACGTAGCAACACCTGAAGACAAAGTTCAGTTAAATTGAATTGCTTCCACGAGCGCGCGAAGACAGCTGAGCCGACCATCACGGATCCCACGTCTTCCCTTCGCCCGTACCGTTTCGCGAGTTATGATGAAGCCGACACCGTAGATCACGCATCGGACGGCTCCCCGACTCGGACGCGTCGCTGTTCACTTTCCGGCAAAAGGCTTGCAGCCTCAACCACTCTGTATTCGTTTTTCTCTTTTCTTTTCTGGGTTTGTAAGGCTATAAAGCCAGAGATTGGAGACGCGAGAACCATCTTCCGTTTTTCTAGGGTTTCCCCCTTTGCGCCGCCAGTGTTCCTGGCTGGCTAGGTTCCTCTGTAAGAAGCTAAACTATTCCAATCTTTCCTCTGAAGTGAATGAAATAGCTAAGTTCAGACTAGTTCTTCTGAATCCTGTTCTTCAGGTCCTTCTTGGGTCTGACAAGTGGTAATCAGAGGAAGGTTTTCTCCTTGGCGGCGCGAGATCCGGTGCCGAGGTGGAGTTGGAGGAGCCGTAAAATCCTCCACTTCTCACCGGTGACCTTGGGCGGCGGTGGATTTCAGGCGGCGATAGGCGGCGGTGAGATCGTTCGGTACAGGTTTGGGTACGGGAAGAGGTTACAGACACACACCGTCTCTGTGGTAAAATCCCTCCCTCCCTCCCAGATCCGGTGTACTCTCGGTGGCGTGGCGTTGGCGACGGTGCAGGCGGCGGCAGGATCAAAGGCCAAGACCGGGTTGCAGCTCAAGCTGTCGTAAAATTCCCTCCTTCGCTGGTTGATCACTCACAGAGAGGTTCTTGGCTCCTTGCTAAGTATAAAAACCCTTCCTGTGTCCCTTCCCGCCAACATGACGGGCCCGACGAGTTCTTCTTCCACGGAAAATCTGGAGCTGCAATCTTTACAGTTGGATGTCAAACAACTGCAGCAGAACAGAGAGACGGACAGACGTGACTTTGAAGATTTCAGAGAGCACGTTTCCACTAACTTTCAGTCCTTGCAGAAAACATTGGGAGAGTTACAGGGCTCACTATCCAGTTTCATTGCTGGGTTCCCAAAACCCAGAGAAAGCCCTCCAAGCCCCCAAGATGTTGCACAAGGCAGTGGCCAACAACAAACACCTCAAGGCCCTAACCATGCACCTCCTGTGGCCATACAAACCCCTCCAACTATGGGATCTGCAACTTTAGTTGACAAGCACACAGGAAAAGAGCTCAACTTGGATGGCAGCAACAAAATCCCTTACAGGCATCCACATTTTGCTGCTCCCAAAAATCCTGCTCCTGATGCAAGAGCACCTAATGCAGTAAACCAGGGCCCCAATGCACAGCAGCCAATTCAATTGGACTTGGAGCTAGCTGAGCAACTTCCTCAACAGGAAGCCAGGGGAGGAAATGTGCCAAGAGAACAGTTACAAGATAACAGAAGAACTATGGCACTTGTTAAGCCTGCCAAATACAACATTCCTGAATTTGATGGAAGTGGCACCGACTCTTGGATTCAGACTATTGAGCTTTATTTTGAGGCTGCTAGAACACCCCTGGAGCAGAAAACAGAAATTGCAGTTACATACCTGAAAGGACCTGCAATTGAGTGGTGGAGAGGTACTGCAATAGTTGCTAACTCCTTGCCCTGGTATAGGTTTTGTAGACTTCTGGGTGACAGATTTGCTAAAACTTCTGTCTGTGATAATGTGAGATCATTCCATGCACTCACTCAAACAGGGTCAGTGAATGATTACATACTCATGTTTGAACAAGCCATGAATCTAATGAGAAGGGATAATCCTGCTCTCCCACAAGATTACTACAAGACCAGTTTTATTTCTGGCTTACATGACAACATTCAGCAATATGTCCAATGTCATGAACCTCAAGATCTGCAGAAAGCTATCTGGTTAGCTCGAAGAATGGAACAAGCACAACCACCTAAGAAGCAGTGGCCCCAAACAGTGCAGCCCCCTGTTAGAAGACAGGTCCAGTTTGACCCTGGCAAGCCAGCTGCTAACAATAATGCTAATATAATCCAACAAGCAAGGTTAAAGGGCATCTGCTACAAGTGCAAGGAACCTTGGTTCCCAGGGCACAAGAAAGTCTGCAAGTTGTCCAACCAAGTTCAAATCCAAGCTCTACAAGAGCAATGCCCGGACGATGCAGAACTGGTTTACTACACTGCAAGTTCTGAAGAAATGGAGGAAACTGACACTGAAGAAACAGAAAACAGTGCGGATCAGACACTGAAAATTTCAATGCATGCTCTGATGGGCCTGAGTGCCACCAAATACTCATTTACTGTTACTCTCATGTTTGGTGATACTCCAGCAACAGCTCTTATTGACAGTGGAAGTACAGCTACTTTTGTTTCACCCAGTATTGCAAACAAAATTCAATGCAAGCTTTCCCCTACAAGAAAAAGAAAGGTTGTGGTAGCAAATGGTGGAGTGTTCTGGACTGAATTCATGGCAAAACAGTGCAATTACTCTATCCAAGGGACACAGTTCACTTCTGATTTCAGAGTCTTACAGCTCCAAAGCTATGATGTAATACTAGGAGCTGACTGGATGAAAGCTCACAATCCTGTAGAACTAGACTTTGAGGAAATGCAGGTGAAAATAACCTTGCAAGGAGGCAAAAAAGTCATCTTCCAGGATGAGAGTTTGCCCAACATGGTTGTGCATGAGATGGACAGTGAGGAAGAACTGGAACAGGACCCAGTTTGTGGAGTTGTCCTCCTTCTGAACTTTGTTACTGAGGCTCCTCCTCCTCCTACTCCTCCTCCTCAACAACCAGTGCATCCTCAAGTGAAACTGCTCTTAAGCAAGTATAACAACATCTTCTCAAAACCCACTGGTCTTCCTCCTGCCAGAGCAATCGACCATACAATCCCTCTTGTGCCTGAAGCCAAAATAGTGAACCAGAGGCCATACAGGTTGCCTCACCACCAAAAAGATGCAATGGAACAGATCATACAGCAGATGATAAAGGACAAAGTAATTAAGGACAGTGTTAGTCCTTATTCTTCTCCAGCTCTCCTAGTGAAAAAGAAGGATCAAACATGGAGACTGGTCAATGATTTCAGGAAACTCAATGAACAAACGGTCAAGAACAAATATCCAGTGCCAGTAATTGAAGATCTACTGGACGAATTGCATGGAGCCACTGTTTTCACTAAACTGGACTTAAGAAGTGGTTACCATCAGATCAGGATGATGCAACATGATATAGAAAAGACAGCTTTCAGCACTCATTGTGGGCATTATGAATATTTAGTTATGCCTTTTGGGCTTACAAATGCACCTGCTACATTCCAGAAGCTGATGAATACAATTTTCAAGAAATATCTGAGAAAATTTGTCTTGATTTTCTTTGATGACATATTGGTTTTTAGTAAAAATCTGCAGGAACACATAGAGCATTTAAAAGAAGTTTTTGAGACACTCCAGCAGCAGCAGCTGTATGCAAAACTCAGCAAATGCACTTTTGCTCAGCCATAGGTGGAATATCTTGGTCACATAATCAGAGGAGATGGAGTTGCTACAGATCCTGTCAAAATTGAGGCAGTACTTAGGTGGCCAACACCTGAGAACGTTACCCAGCTGAGAAGCTTCCTAGGATTAACTGGTTATTATAGAAGGTTCATCCAAAATTATGGATTGATCTGCAAACCTCTGTTCAACTCACTCAAAAAGGACAGTTTCTCTTGGGGCACTGAACAACAACAGGCTTTCAACACCTTGAAGCACAGAATGACAGAGGCCCCTGTCTTGGCACTACCTGACTTTTCCAAACCATTTGTTCTGGAAACTGATGCCTGCAACTATGGCATTGGAGCAGTCCTCATGCAGGGAGGCAGGCCAATTTCTTTCTTCAGCATAACTATTGGTCCTAGAGCGGCTGCTAGCTCCACTTATGATAAGGAGGCCTTGGCTATTATTGAAGCTCTTAAATATTGGAAGCACTACTTTGCAGCATCTTCTCTCATTATCAGAACGGATCAGCAGAGCCTCAAATATATTCAGGAACAAAAGTTAACTGAAGGAATTCAACATAAGTTACTAGTGAAGTTACTGGGCTACAATTATACAGTGGAGTACAAACAAGGGCACAAAAACAGAGTAGCTGATGCCCTATCTAGAGTGCAGTACAAACTGTACAGCCTCTTTGCAAGCTCAGCTGTACCTGCTTGGATCTCTGAAGTTGTTGCCAGTTACAACAATGACACTAAATGCAAGACTATCATGGCCCAATTGGCCACAAACCCCTCTGCCTTAGATAACTACACCCTAAAGCAGGGCATCCTCAGATATAAGAATAGAATTGTAGTGGGCAGTGAAACCCAGTGAAACCCAACTGAGGACCAAACTTGTGTCTGCACTACATAATTCTGAGCTAGGAGGTCACTCTGGCCACAGAGCCACATATCAAAGAGTCAAGCTCTTGTTCCACTGGCCTGGTATGAAACAGTTCATTGTTGACTTCATCAAGCAGTGTCCAACCTGCCAGATCAACAAACCAGAACACTGCAAATACCCTGGTCTCCTGCAACCTCTACCTGTTCCTGACTTTGCTTGGTGCCACATAAGTATGGACTTTGTGGAGGGAATGCCAGTTTCTCAAAACAAGGATATGATCCTGGTGGTAGTTGACAGATTCACCAAGTACAGTCACTTCATTGCCATGAAACATCCCATCACAGTGCAGACTGTAGCCAACGCTTTTGTGGAAAACATATTTAAACTACATGGTCTACCTTCTGTTATTGTCACTGACAGGGACAAAATCTTCACAAGTCAGCTGTGGCAAAGTTTGTTCAAACGAATGGGCATTAAGTTGCACTTGAGCACATCTTACCATCCTCAAACGGATGGGCAGACTGAAAGGGTGAATCAGTGCATGGAGAATTACCTCAGATGTATGGCCTTTCTGCAACCAAAGAAATGGTTTCACTGGCTGCCCTTAGCTGAGTGGTGGTACAATACCTCTTACCACACCTCACTCAAGATCACCCCCTTCCAGGCACTATACAACAGAAAACCAAATATGATAGCTGAAGCAGCTCTGTACCCACCTGAGGACACTACCAACCTTCCCTCAGTCCTCACTGCTGAGCAAACTGCTGCTCACATCAAAGAAAACCTTCTCAGAGCTCAGGACAGAATGAAGCACTTTGCAGATAAAAAGAGGTCCGAGAGAACATTGCAAGTGGGTGATATGGTCTACTTGAAGCTACAGCCCTACAGACATACTACACTGAGCATTCACAAATGTTTCAAGCTGCACTCCAAGTACTATGGGCCGTTCAAAGTTCTGCAGAAAGTGGGTAATGTTTCCTATAAACTTCTCCTGCCTGACGACTGCAAACTGCACGATACATTCCACATCAGCCAACTGAAGAAGCACATTGGCCTAGCAGCAATACCTAACGCAAAACTCCCCTTGCTTAACCCTGATGGAACAATCTTGCTCAAACCAGAACAACCGCCGGAGCGCAAACTGATCCCTCGTAAACAAGGGGATATCGATATCCCTGTCGTCCGGTGGAAAATCAAATGGAGCAACCTTCCAGTCGAAGAAGCGACGTGGGAGGATGCAACGTTTATCCAGCGAGTTTTTCCTCACTTCCAACCCTGAGGACAGGCTTGGTCTCATTGGGGGGGAGTTGTCAGGACCCGTCTGCAACGTAGCAACACCTGAAGACAAAGTTCAGTTAAATTGAATTGCTTCCACGAGCGCGCGAAGACAGCTGAGCCGTCCATCACGGATCCCACGTCTTCCCTTCGCCCGTACCGTTTCGCGAGTTATGATGAAGCCGACACCGTAGATCACGCATCGGACGGCTCCCTGACTCGGACGCGTCGCTGTTCACTTTCCGGCAAAAGGCTTGCAGCCTCAACCACTCTGTATTCGTTTTTCTCTTTTCTTTTCTGGGTTTGTAAGGCTATAAAGCCAGAGATTGGAGGTGCGAGAACCATCTTCCGTTTTTCTAGGGTTTCCCCCTTTGCGCCGCCAGTGTTCCTGGCTGGCTAGGTTCCTCTGTAAGAAGCTAAACTATTCCAATCTTTCCTCTGAAGTGAATGAAATAGCTAAGTTCAGACTAGTTCTTCTGAATCCTGTTCTTCAGATCCTTCTTGGGTCTAACAGTACGAACCCAATGATACCAGTTTTTTACCAATTTAATTCAATTAAAAAAAAGATTTTTATCACACAAAGTTGAATGGAAAAGGAATGCAACATTCTGCATGCAAAAAAAAAATCATGGTGTACACTGCCATCTGAGTTCAAGTCCTGAATTTGGATTCAAATTCCAGTAAAAATCTGATGTTACAGGTCTCCGCAAAATCATAAGACCATGTATGGGGGTTGATGCCTGCCCAGTGCCGGAAGGTCAAGGAAGTAGGTGAACTGATGACAGGGAAGCGTAAGACTATAACGGTCCCAAGGTAGTGAAATTCCCTGTCGGGTAAGTTCTGACCCACACGAAAGGTGTAACGATCCGGGTACCGTCTCGGAGAGAGGCTCGGTGAAATAAACATGTCTGTGGAGATGCGACTACCTGCACCTGGATAGAAAGACCCTATGAAGCTTTACTGTTCCCCCGGGATTGGCTTTGGGCC
>NC_041381.1:249851893-249859704 GCF_002162155.2 Triticum dicoccoides
TCCAGGTTCTGAAAAAAAAAATTGGATTTGTTATTTTCTCGCAGACTCACAAATGAGTTGTGACTTCCACAAAACTGGGAAACTATAAACAAACTTGATTCATTTATATGTGAGATTTATTTTTGGATTTTTTGGATGAGTGAAGTTTAATTTTTCAAGAACAGAGCAAATGCGCTCGAGCATTTGGTTAAGGACGAGGTAGCCCAGGCTTTCAAGGAAGCAAATGCACTCGAGCATTTGGTGATACCTAGAGAGAGTGTTGTCCCTCGACATAAGCTTGTGGTGGCTGACTTCCGCTTTCGGATTCGTGTCCACTGGGATAAGCGCGCCAAAGTCGCTAGAACGGAGTGGTGGAAGCTCAAGGGGGAGGCAACTCAGGCTTTCAAGAAGAGGGTCGTTAAGCTGGGCCCTTGGGAGGAAGGAGGTGATGCAAACAATATGTGGATGAAGATGGCGACTTGCATTTGTAAGGTGGCTTCAAAGGATTTTGCAGTGACCAGGGGAAGTAGAAGTGAAGGTAAAGATACCTGGTAGTGGAACGATGATGTCCAGAAGGCTATTAAGAAGAAGACTGTTTCAGACGCCTACACCTGGATAGGAGTGCAAACAACATAAAGGAGTACAAGGTGGCAAAGGCCGCAAAGCGAGCTGTGAGTGAAGAAAGGGGTAGGGCGTATGAGGACCTCTACCAACGGTTAGACACAAAGGAAGGCGAAAGGGACATCTATAAGATGGCCAAGATCCGAGAGAGGAAGGCGAGGGATGTCAACTAAGTCTGCATAGCAGATCAACTCCTGGTGAAGGACGAGAAGATTAAGCATAGATGGCGGGAGTACTTCGACAAGTTCTTCAATGGAGAGAATGAGAGCTCTACCATTGAGTTGGACGACTCCTTTGATGATACCAGCAGCGTTTTGTGCGACGAATCCAAGAGTCCGAGGTCGGGGAGGCTTTAAAAAGGATGAAAGGAGAGGCAAGGCGATGGGCCTTGATTGTATCCCCATTGAGGTGTGGAAAGGCCTCGGAGACATAGCAATAGTATGGCTAACTAAGCTTTTCAACCTCATTTTTCAGGCCAACAAGATGCTTGAAGAAGGGAGGCGGAGTATATTAGTACCAATCTTCAAGAGCAAGGGGGGTGTTCAAAGTTGTACTAATTACCATGGAATTAAGCAGATGAGGCATACAATGAAGCTATCAGAGAGAGCCATTGATCACCGCTTAAGAAGAATGACAAGCATGACCAAAAATCAGTTTGGTTTCATGCATGGGAGGTCGACCATGTAAGCCATTTTCTTGGTACAACAACTTATGAAGAGGTACAGGGAGCAAAAAGACCTCATATGTTGTTCATCATTGACTTGGAGAAGGCCTACGATAAGATACCTCGCAATGTCATGTGATGGGCTTTGGAGAAACACAAAGTACATTACCCTCATCAAGGACATGTACGATAATGTTGTGAAAAATGTAAGTGATGGCAACACTAATGACTTCCCGATTAAAATAGGACTGCACCAAGGGTCAGCTTTGAGCCCTTATCTTTTTGCTTTGGTTATCGATGAGGTCACAAGGGATATACAAGGAGATAGTCCATGGTGTATGCTCTTTGCGGATGATGTGGTGTTAGTCGATGATAGTTGGACGGGGGTCAATTGAAAGTACAGCTATGGAGACAAACTTTGGAATCGAAAGGTTTTAGGCTTAGTACAACTAAAATTGAGTAGATGTGGTGCGGTTTCAGTACTACTAGGCACGAGGAGGAGGAGGAGGAGGAGGAGGAGGTTGGCCTTGATGGGCAGGTGGTAGCTCAAATGATATTTGGGGTCAATGCTGCAGAAGGATGGTGATGTCGATGAAGATGTGAGCCATCGAATCAAAAGCCAGATGGATGAAGTGGCGCCAAGCTTTTGGTATTCTCTGTGACAAGAGAGTGGCACAAAAGCTAAAAGCCGGGTTCTATAGGACGACGATTCGATCCGCAATGTTGTATGACGTTGAGTGTTAGCCAACTAAAAGGCGACATGTTCAACAGTTAGGTGTAGCAGAGATGTGCATGTTGAGATGGATTTGTGGTCAAACAAGAATTGATCGGGTCCGAAATGATGATATACATGAGAGAGTTGGGGTAGCACCAAGTGAAGAGAAGCTTGTCCAACAACGTCTAAGATGATTTGGGCAGATATAGCACGGACCTCTAGAATCTCCTGTGCATAGCGGACAATTAAAGTGTGCTGATAATGTCAAAAGTGGTCGAGGACTCGAGGTACACCAAACTTGACATGGGAGGAGTCTGTAAAGAGAGATCTGAAGGAGTGGGAGGAGTTTGTAAACAGAGATCTGAAGGACTGGGATATCACCAAAGAACTAGTCATGGATAGGGGTGCGTGGAAGTTAGCTATCCACGTGCCAGAACCATGAGTTGGTTTCGAGATCTTATGGTTTTAGCTCTAGCCTACCCCAACTTGTTTGGGACAAAAGGCTTAGTTGTTGTTGTTGTTGGAGAAAATGCACTCAAGCGCACATAGATTTTCTGGTCTAGGGACCGTTGCATTTTTCCAAAAAAAAATGGAGGCATATCAATCTGAAGTTCTCAACATGCAAGGCAGGTACCACGTACTACTATGTTTAAGAGAAACAATACCAGAGGTACCACATCAATCGCAATTGCAGCACATAAGTCCCGCTTTCTCGTTTCGTATATCAAACTTCAAATAATTTATTATAAATCCATATACGTCCAATAATTTTACATTGTGTTCACTTAACAGCCAGGACCAGGCATTCCTTCTACAAGATAATACTTACTAAATTATTTGTTGTAATGAGATGTGCTACCAATAAGAAGGGGAGCCTTGGCGCAGTGGTAAAGCTGCTGCCTTGTGACCATGAGGTCACGGGTTCAAGTCCTGGAAACAGCCTCTTGCAGAAATGTAGGGAAAGGCTGCGTACAATAGACCCAAAGTGGTCAGACCCTTCCCCAGACCCTGCGCAAGCGGGAGCTACATGCACTGGGGCTGCCCCTTTAGATGTGCTACCAATAACTAGAAAGTTAGCGGCAACTGTTAAGATATTCCTATCAACCAACTATCCCAAAAGACCAATCTGGTAGGAAGAGTAGATATAATATACCTACCCCCCCCCCTCCCCTCTTTCCCCTTCACATCCGATGTGGATATGGAATGATCAACACCTCCTCTCCATGCCGGACGTGGTGTGGATAAATGATTGGGGAAAGGCAGGACCGAGACTAGAACCCAAAACCTCAAGTTTGATAGCATGTCAAGATATTCCTATCAACCAACTATCCCAAAAGATCAATCTGATAGGAAGAAGAGATATAATATACTCCCTCTGTAAAGAAATAGAAGAGATCTAAACGCTCTTATATTTCTTTACAGAGGGAGTACTTAACAGCAACAAGTCATATGTTCTGTTTGGGCAACTATTTCATGAATACATATAGCCAACATATTAGTCTACCCCATAAATTCATATTCCTAGGATGTTTTCTTGTAAGCACAAAACATACCAATAGAGGGGGGGATAAGGACCTTGACAATACCATAATGATAATTATGATACTGCAAACCTTATAATAAGTTATAGAAAACAATTGATATCAAGCAAAAGTACATTAGGTCAGCCAAAACGCAAACTTCACAAAGACAATAAAATGACACAATAGCAGGTAGAACGACTGAATTTTCATCCGCCCTCAAATGCTAGAATAACACAAACTACTTGTCATGTTTTCTTCAACGAGCTAACGTAAGACAGAGTAGAATCAAATTCTCACAAAAAGTCGAGTAACAGAGAATGACCAGAGAATAGATAGAGAGGGAAGAAAACAAACTGGGATGAGTTGGCCATGGCGGCCGCCAGAGCTTCGAGCCGGCGGCGGCCGCTGGGCTCTTCTCTCCCGCTTTCTCTCTCCCAGCCGCCTAGCCTCGCAATGGCGACACCCAGAGATTCTAGACGGGCGCCTAATCGGCCCGCGCCGCCAACTCTAGTGTCCCGTCAATCCATTCGTCATCTCATACTTGCCGGCGACAAATCAATAAACTGGGCGTAGAAGTATCTAGACAGCTGCAGAATAAAATGAAAGCAGCAAGGGAACTCGGTGGATTGTGGACCTTGTCAAGCATGTCCTTGAGGGAGGAGATGTGGCGGAGGATGGCGCCTGAGTCCTCCGCCATCGGGGAACCGGCGGCGCGAGCAGAATCGTCCTTTTTTTTCCTAGAGGGAAAGGGGTGACTTGGAAGGACTTCTATTTCGCCCCGCTTTCTATAGTACTTCTCTCCATCCGTTCCTTTATAAAGTGTATCTGTTTTTTATTATGAAATTCTTATGGTGTATTTCTTCTAATTTCTCATAATTCTCTTATTAGCCTTTGAGAAAAAAGAAACTATCTTTATCCTGATTGTGTGTATCTCTTGTAGCAAAAGAAGAAAAGTATCTCTGTGTCGATTGCACGTATCTCTTACTTTTCTGGACTAACTGATTTACTTGTCACTAACCAACAAATTTATCAAGGGTAATTTCATTCTAACGTGTAATTATGTGGCTTGGTCACCGTGCCGAAAATAATACACCTTACATAAAGGGATAGAGGGAGTATAAAGCAACAACTGCCAACAAATGGAACTGATACAAACAACAACACACTACACGAGACCCACACTCACTCAGGGCAAGATACATAGGTGCCGAAGAGCTACAACAACAACATACTGAAAGACTCGACGTAGACTACAAGATAAGATAGAAAGCATCACTATGGAGCCGTCGACGATCTTCCGATGAGAAATCGAGAAGAGGTAAAGTTAAGAATCGACGAGCCCGTGCGCTTCAAGACGGTGCCTTCAGGAAGGGCACGACATTGCTGAGTTGTCACCGCCCGATCCAAGGATCAGATTTTCATCCGAAGCACGGCGAAGGGAGGGAGCAACCATAAAAGAGACTTCAGAAAGATGACTACGCCCACAGGTGTCGCCTCCGTCGGTCTGGCCTAGACCAGACAGGGTTTTTCACCCTGCTAAGCATGCTCCTCCTTCGACATCGGTGCAGTCAGACACATGGGCCCTAGCCGAACACCGCTACTAACCGTCGAAATGACAACCACCATGCCGCCCAGGCGCCCATGATTGCTAGCCGCCCGCGCCCGAGCCACGGACTCAGCCCACGAGCACCGCGACTCCCACCACCCGAGTCGCTGCCCAGGAAACAAGATGCCCCAAAGGTCCTCCATGGATGTGTGATGAACCGACCGGCAAGCTCCGACCATCGATAGAGCTGCCAGCGACCGGAACGACCAAATCGATCGAGGAACAACCAGGTTAGGGAAGAGGCAAGGCGGGAGCGGACTACGTCGACACCTCTCACCCCTACTGGTGACAAGTGGCCCGACTGCATCGACGCCACCCATTCCTCCCACCACCTCTCTAAACATCACGCCTGACGCCCAACGAGGGCTCCCTACCTGGATCTGCACATGGGTCAAACCGGCCACCCGCTCGACGGCGCGAGGAGCCGGACCGGCCACCACCAGCAACCATGGGAGAGATCCAGGAGCATCGACGAGAACCGCACGCAAACGAGCCGACGTCGAAGGCCGCCCAGCCGCCGCTGCGCCACGACCCGCACAACACCTTGAGCCGCCACCATGCCGACATACCACACCATCGTGAATCGACCCAGACCACCACCATGGACTCCCCACCATGCCCTGGCAACCCAAAACCACCGAGGGACCACCTCACCACCGGCAAACGCTGTACCGGCAGCAGCTGGCCGCGTGCCACCGCGGTCCCCTCCCAACGCCACATGTCGTGTCGTGGCCAGCCCCCACGTCGCCTGCCATGGGTGAGCCGCTGATGACCCACTAGTATAGGGGATCTATTGTAGTCCTTTCGATAAGTAAAAGTGTCGAACCCAATGAGGAGCATAAGGAAATGGCAATCGGTTTTCACTAAGGTATTCTCTTCAAGCACTGAAATTGTATGTAATAGATAGTTTTGTGATAAGATAATTTGTAACGGGTAACAAGCAATGAAAGTAAATAAAGTGCAGCAAGGTGGCCCAATCCTTTTTGTAGCAAAGGACAAGCCTGGACAATTTCTTATAATGAGAACAGCGCTCCCGAGGACACATGGGAATTATCGTCAAGCTAGTTTTCATCACGCTCATATGATTCGCGTTCGATACTTTGATAATTTGATATGTGGGTGGACCGGTGCTTGGGTACTGCCCTTACTTGGACAAGCATCCCACTTATGATTAACCCCTATTGCAAGCATCCGCAACTACAAAAGAAGTATTAAGGTAAACCTAACCATAGCATGAAACTAATGGATCCAAATCATCCCCTTACGAAGCAAGCATAAACTAGGGTTTAAGCTTCTGTCACTCTAGCAACCCATCATCTACTTATTACTTCCCAATGCCTTCCTCTAGGCCCAAATAATGGTGAAGTGTCATGTAGTCGACGTTCACATAACACCACTAGAGGAGAGACAACATACATCTCATCAAAATATCGAACGAATACCAAATTCACATGACTACTAATAGCAAGACTTCACCCATGTCCTCAGGAACAAACATAACTACTCACAAATCATATTCATGTTCATGATCAGAGGAGTATTAATATGCATTAAGGATCTGAACATATGATCTTCCACCAAGTAAACCAATTAGCATCAACTACAAGGAGTAATCAACACTACTAGCAACCCACAGGTACCAATTTATGGTTTTGATACAAGATTGGATACAAGAGATGAACAAGGGTTTTGAGAGGAGATGGTGCTGGTGAAGATGTTGATGGAGATTGACCCCCTCCCGATGAGAGGATTGTTGGTGATGACGGAGGGAAGTTTCCCTGGTAGAACAGCTCTGCCGGAGCCCTAGATTAGTTCCGCCAAGGTTCCACCTCGTGGCGGCGGAGTTTCGTCCCGTAAGCTTGCTTATGATTTTTTTCCAGGGTAAACGCCTTCATATAGCAGAAGATGGGCACCGGAGGGCCACCAGGGGGCCCAGGAGACAGGGGGCGCGCCCCCCACCCTCCTGGCCAGGGTGTGTGCCCCATCTGGTGTTTTCTTCGCTCAATAATTCTTATTAATTCCAAAAGTGACTTCCATGGAGTTTCAGGATTTTTGGAGCTGTGCAGAATAGGTTTCCAATATTTGCTCCTTTTCCAGCTAGAATTCCAGTTGCCGGCATAATGTGTAAACCTTGTAAAATAAGAGAGAATAGCCATAAGTATTGAGACATAATGTGTAATAACATCCCAAAATGCAATAAATATTGATATAAAAGTATGATGCAAAATGGACGTATCAACTCCCCCAAGCTTAGACCTCGCTTGCCTCAAGTGGAAGCCAAAATCGAAAAATATGTCCATATGTTTAGAGATAGAGGTGTCGATAAAAATAAAATACGGACATGAGGGCATCATGATTATTCTTATAACAGCAACATATGTATAGATTTTGCCATATGATTTCTTATGCTCAAGTAACAATCGATTCACAATGTCAAGTATGGTTCAGAAACTTCATTGGGAACTAACAAACTATAATCTCAGTCATTCAAGAAATTGCAATTTATCATAACATCAGAAAGAGTCAAGAATAGAGCTTTTCAGCAAGTCCACATACTCAACTATCATATAGTCTTCTACAATTGCTAACACTCACGCAATACTTGTGGTTATGGAGTTTTAATCGGACACTGAGAAAGATAGGGGCTTATTGTGTTGCCCCCCAACGTATTCACCTTTGGGTGATGTCAACAATAATAATTCA
>NC_041381.1:249860098-249877878 GCF_002162155.2 Triticum dicoccoides
TACATACATATATATATATATATCAGGATCTTTCCAACACGAGGTGCCTGCCAAAGGATAAAATGAAAAAGGGAAAGGTGAAGATCACCTTGACTCTTGCATAAAGTAAAGACATAAAGTAAAAGATAGGCCCTTCACAGAGGGAAGCAGAGGTTGTCATATGCTTTTAGGGTTGGATGCACAAAATCCTAATGCAAAAGAACATCACTTTATATTGCCACTTGTGATATGAACCTTTATTATGCAGTCCGTTGCTTTTATTACTTCCATATCACGCGATCATATAAAGCTTATTGTCTCCGCACTAATAAGTCATACATAGTAGAGAGCAATTTTTATTGCTTGCAACATGACAACTTACTTGAAGGATCTTACTCAATCCATAGGTAGGTATGGTGGACTCTCATGGCAAAAACTGGGTTTAAGGATATTTAGAAGCAAAAGTAGTATCCTACTTGGTGCAAGGAATTTTTGACTAGCATGAGGGGGAAAGGCAAGCTCAACATGTTGGGAAGATCAATGACAATATACTTTAACTGAGATGTGAGAAAACATAAACCATTACGTTGTCTTCCTTGTCCAACATCAACTCTTTTAGCATGTCATACTTAATGAGTGCTCACAATCATAAAAGATGTCCAATATAGTATATTTATATGTGAAAACCTCTCTTTCCTTATTACTTCCTATTAATTGCAACGATGACCAAAACTATGTTTGTCAACTCTCAACAACTTTTATGCCTCATACTTTTTATATGTGAAGTCATTACTATCCATAGGATCAATATGAACTCTTTTATTCTTTTTATTCTTTCTACTTTCTCAAGATCATAGCGAGATAGCAAAGCCCTTGACTCAACACTAATCTTTATTATAGATAGCTCACAGACTCGATTACATAGAAGGGATCACAAAGCAAAACTCAAAACTAATTCATACCAAAACTTCAATCTACTAGATCAAGATATTACTAAAAGGATCTAACTAAGTAAAACGGTAAAGATAGGAGTGTGATGGTGATACGATACCGGGGCACCTCCCCCAAGCTTGGCAGTTGCCAAGGGGAGTGCCCATATCCATGTGATTATGTCCTCGGAAGTGGTG
This sequence comes from Triticum dicoccoides, assembly GCF_002162155.2. Lineage (NCBI taxonomy): Eukaryota > Viridiplantae > Streptophyta > Magnoliopsida > Poales > Poaceae > Triticum > Triticum dicoccoides. Next base: position 249,861,205 of record NC_041381.1, read on the forward strand.
AAGAAGGAGTTGTTGATGATGTAGGCTTGTCGTCCATCTTCCAAGGCATAGGCTCACCATCATAGAAGGATGATCGAGTCTCCGGGATCCTCAAATCTGCAGCCAAACTCATCCTCTTGAATCTATATTCATACTCACAGTTTTGGTTTTGCAGGTCATAGATCTGGGCTTGGAGGTGCTCGATTTTCTCTTGAAGCTTGAAGATGGTCTCCCCAATGATCTTGGCATCCAGGTTGTGGTTGTTGGTGAACTCCGTGATCATCATCTGGTTGGCGTTGAGTCCACGCTCCACCATCCCTTGGCACTTGAAAACTTGTTGCTCCATAGCTTCGAGCTTTGTCTCCACGCTTCCGGTACGCCTTGGTCCCTCCACATCGCGGATGTGCAGCACCCCCTCACATATCTCAATGGTTTGAGGGTGTTGCAGCACCTCCGCAAGATAGGGGTTGATAACCCTCTCGAAAAACTTGTCCTTAGGAGCGCTTGGAGACGTCATGGTACTCTAGATCTGTCAGAAAAACAGCTCAAAATGAAAACAGAGGATATTTGCGTGATACGATGGTCAAGACCTTTGGGATATTATATAATGAATTTTTACCGACCAAAATACGTAACGTGCAAGAAAACGAAGTCTGGGAGCCACACGAGGTGCCCACGAGACAGGGGGGCGCGCCCAGTAAGGGTGGGCGCGCCCTCCACCCTCGTGGAGGCCTCGTGTCCTTCTCGGATTACTTCTTGCTTTCCAAAATTCTTAAATATTCCAAAACGGAGGAAAATTGCCATTAGAATTGTTTTGGAGTCAGTTTACCTACCGTACCACATACCTATTCCTTTTCACAGTCTAAAACGTTCTGGAAAGTGTCCCTTATGTATTCCTCCGGGGTTACGGTCTCAATAATATTAGTTTTAACATTGATAGGATTACCTGAGATATAATGTTTGATTCTTTGACCTTTCACCATCCTCGGACTTGTGCCTTCGAAGTTATTGATTTTTATGGCACCGGAACGATAGACCTCCTCGATAACGTAAGGACCTTCACATTTAGAGAGAAGTTTTCCTGCAAAAAATCTTAAACGAGAGTTGAATAGCAACACATAATCACCTACGTTAAACTCACGCTTTTGTATCCTTTTGTCATGCCATCTTTTAACTTTTTCTTTGAACAACTTGGCATTCTCATAGGCTTGAGTTCTCCATTCATCAAGTGAGCTAATATCAAATAACCTCTTCTCACCGGCAAGTTTGAAGTCATAATTGAGCTCTTTAATAGCCCAATATGCTTTATGTTCAAGTTCAAGAGGTAAGTGACATGCTTTTCCATAAGCCATCTTATACAGAGACATACCCATAGGATTTTTATATGCAGTTCTATAGGCCCATAATGCATCATCAAGTTTCTTGGACCAATTCTTTCTAGATCTATTCACAGTCTTTCGCAAAATTAACTTGAGCTCTCTATTGCTCAACTCTACTTGACCACTAGACTGCGGGTGATAAGGAGATGCAATTCTATGATTAACATCAAACTTAGCAAGCATCTTACGGAAAGCACCATGAATAAATTATGAACCACCATCAGTCATAAGATATCTAGGGACTCCAAACCTCGGAAAAATAAGTTCTTTAAGCATCTTAATAGAGGTGTTATGATCAGCACTACTAGTTGGAATAGCTTCTACCCACTTAGTAACGTAATCAACAACAACTAAAATATGTGTGTAACCATTAGAGGCAGGAAAAGGTCCTATATAATCAAAACCCCAAACATCAAATGGTTCAATGACAAGAGAATAGTTCATAGGCATTTCTTGACGTCTACTAATATTACTTATTCTTTGACATTCATCACAAGACAAGACAAACATACGAGCATCTTTGAAGAGAGTAGGCCAATAAAAACCGGATTGCAATACCTTATGTGCAGTTCTATCTCCAGCGTGGTGTCATCCATATGGTTCAGAGTAACACTTGCGTAGGATCTATTCTTGTTCATGCTCAGGTACACGATGTCTAATAACACCATCTACTCCTTCTTTATAAAGGTGTGGGTCATCCCAGAAGTAATGTCTTAAATCATAAAAGAACTTTTTCTTTTGCTGGTATGTGAAACTAGGTGGTAAGAATTTAGCAACAATGTAATTAGCATAATCAACATACCATGGAGCAGTACGAGAAGCATTAATGACCGCTAATTGTTCATCAGGAAAGCTATCATCAATAGGTAGTGGGTCATCAAGAACATTCTCTAACCTAGACAGGTTGTCTGCAACGGGGTTCTCAGCTCCCTTTCTATCAATGATATGCAAATCAAATTCTTGGAGCAAGATAACCCATCTAATGAGTTTAGGCTTAGCATCTTTCTTTTCCATAAGATATTTAATAGCAGCATGATCAGTGTGAATAGTAACTTTAGAATCAACAATGTAAGGTTTGAACTTATCTCAAGCAAATACGACCGCTACAAACTCTTTTTCAGTAGTAGCATAATTTCTCTGGGCAGTATCAAGAGTTTTACTAGCATACTGGATAACATTCAATTTCTTATCAACTCTCTGCCCTAGAGCAGCACCTACAGCATAATCACTAGCATCACACATAATTTCAAAGGGTAAATTCCAATCAGGTGGCTGAACAATAGGTGCAATGATCAAAGCTTTCTTAAGTATTTCAAATGCTTCTACACAATCATCATCAAAGATAAAAGAAATATCTTTTTGCAATAAATTAGTCAGAGGCCTAGAGATTTTAGAAAAGTCCTTAATGAACCTCCTATAAAAACCGGCATGACCAAGGAAACTTCTTATACCTCTCTCGGAAATCTTATGCCCCAAGACAATGCCTTCATTAACCATAAAGTGGCACTTTTCCCAATTCAAGTCGAGACTAGTGTCTTCACATCTCTGCAAAACTTGATCAAGGTTGCTCAAGCAATCATCAAAAGAGGATCCATAAACGGAGAAATCATCCTTGAATACCTCACAAATCTTTTCACAAAAGTCAGAGAATATAGCCACCATGCATCTTTGAAAGGTAGAAGGTGCATTACATAAACCAAAAGGCATACGTCTATAAGCAAAAGTACCGAAAGGGCAAGTAAAAGTAGTTTTTGATTGATCCTCCGCTGACACAGGTATTGGAGAGAAATGAGAATAACCATCTAGAAAGCAGAAATGTGTATGTTTGGATAGTCTTTCTAGGATTTGATCAATAAAAGGTAAAGGGTAATGATCTTTCTTAGTAGCTTTATTTAATTTATAGAAATCAATTACCATCCTATAACCTGTAATAATTCTTTGTGGGATCAATTCATCTTTATCATTAGGAACGACAGTAATACCTCCCTTTTTAGGAACACAATGGACAGGACTTACCCATCACTATTAGCAACGGGATAAATTATACTTGCCTCAAGGAGCTTTAGTATCTCCTTTCTTATTACTTCTTTCATCTTAGGATTTAACCGTCGTTGAGGATCTCTAACTAGTTTGGCATCTTTCTCCACTTTGATTTTGTGTTGGCATAAAGTGGGACTAATGCCCTTAAGATCATTCAGAGTATATCCAATAGCAGCACGGTGCTTCTTCAGAGTTTTCAACAATCTTTCTTCTTCTTGCTCTGAAAGGTTAGCACTAATAATAACAGGATATATTTTCTTTTCATCAAGACAAGCATACTTAAGATTATCAGGTGATGGTTTGAGCTCAAACACGGGATCACCCTTGGGTGGAGGGGGATCCCCTAGGATTTCAACAGGCAAGTTGTGTTTCAGAATAGGACCCTGTTGAAGGAACACTTCATCTATTTCCCTTCTTTCATTCATAAACATATCATTTTTATGGTCTAGCAAATATTGTTCTAAGGGATCAGTAGGAGGCACAACAATAGAAGCAAGACCAATAATCTCATCCTTACTAGGTGATTCTTTATCACGGGGTTGTCTACGAAACTTAGCAAAATTAAACTCATGAGACATATCCCCTAAGCCAATTGTAACAACATCCTTTTTGCAATCAATCCTAGCATTAACAGTATTCAAGAAGGGTCTACCAAAAATAATGGGACAAAAGTCATCTTGTGGGGAACCAAGAACAAGAAAATCAGCATGATATTTAACCTTCCCACACAAGACCTCAACATCTCTAACAATCCCAACCGGCTTAATGGTGTACCTATTGGCAAGCTTAATAGTAACATCAATATCTTCTATTTCAGCAGGTGCAATATCATGCATAATTTCTGTATATAAGTCAAAGGGTATTGCACTAGCACTAGCACCCATATCACATAAGCCATGATAACAATGATATCCTATTTTAACAGAAATAACAGGCATGCCTACAACAGGTCTATGTATTTTAGCATCTGGTCTAGCAATATTAGCAGCCTGTTCACACAAGTAAATAACATGCCCATCTAATTATCATCCAAGAGATCTTTAACCATAGAAATACTAGGTTCAACTTTGATTTGCTCAGGAGGTGTATAAGTTCTAGCATTACTCTTACGAGCAACAGTTGAAGTTTTAGCATGATCCTTCACCCTAACAGGAAAAGGTGGTTTCTCAACATAACTAGTAGGGACAATGGGATCATTATAAGTGACAGTCTTTTCTTCAACTGTTTGGGGCATGAATATAACATTGACTTAAGCCTCCCCCAAGCTTGAGCGATGCTTTCTCCTTCGTGAGGCCAGAAATTATAATTGTAATTACAATCACGATGAACAAGATCCATAGGATAGAACTTCTGGTGAAATTCCAACTTCAATCGTTTATAGTTCCAAGATCCCGTATCATCACATAGCCTATACCATGTCAATGCATCTCCCTTCAAAGATAAAGGGAAGATCTTCCTTTTGACAACATCATTGGGAATACCTGCAAGCTTAAATAATCCACAAACTTCATCCACAAAGATAAGGTGTAAATCGGGATGCAATGTTCCATCTCCTCCAAAGGGATTAGCCAACAGTTTCTCTATCATACCCGAAGGAATCTCAAAGTAAATATGTTCAATAGGTTCAGTAGGTTGAGGAGCAACTCTTTGCTCTACTGGTCGGGGTGAAGATACCCCAAACAAGCCCCTCAAAGGATTAGTTTCCATAGTAACAAGTGACAGAAAATTTCAGCACACTATATAAATGTTTACTTACCAAGTTCCACTCACCAAAGGCGCTTCACTCCCTGGCACCGACGCCAGAAAAGAGTCTTGATGAACCACAAGTATAGGGGATCTATCATAGTCCTTTCGATAAGTAAGAGTGTCGAACCCAATGAGGAGCATAAGGAAATGACAAGCGGTTTTCAGTAAGGTATTCTCTGCAAGCACTGAAATTGTAGGTAACAGATAGTTTTGTGATAAGATAATTTGTAACGGGTAACTAGCAATGAAAGTAAATAAAGTGCAGCAAGGTGGCCCAATCCTTTTTGTAGCAAAGGACAAGCCTGGACAATTTCTTATAATGAGAAAAGCGCTCCCGAGGACACATGGGAATTATCGTCAAGCTAGTTTTCATCACGCTCATATGATTCGCGTTCGGTACTTTGATAATCTGATATGTGGGTGTACCGGTGCTTTGGTATTGCCCTCACTTGGAAAAGCATCCCACTTATGATTAACCCCTATTGCAAGCATCTGCAACTACAAAAGAAGTATTAAGGTAAACCTAACCATAGCATGAAACTAATGGATCCAAATCAGCCCCACGAAGCAACGCATAAACTAGGGTTTAAGCTTCTGTCACTCTAGCAACCCATCATCTACTTATTACTTCCCAATGCCTTCCTCTAGGCCCAAATAATGGTGAAGTGTCATGTAGTCGACGTTCACATAACACCACTAGAGGAGAGACAACATACATCTCATCAAAATATCGAGCGAATACCAAATTCACATGACTACTAATAGCAAGACTTCACCCATGTCCTCAGGAACAAACGTAACTACTCACAAAGCATATTCATGTTCATGATTAAAGCAGTATTAATATGCATTAAGGATCTAAACATATGATCTTCCACCAAGTAAACCAATTAGCATCAACTACAAGGAGTAATCAACACTACCAACAACCCACAGGTACCAATTTGTGGTTTTGATACAAGATTGGATATAAGAGATGAACTAGGGTTTTGAGAGGAGATGGTGCTGGTGAAGATGTTGATGGAGATTGACCCCCTCCTGATGAGAGGATCGTTGGTGATGACGATGGTGATGATTTCCCCCTCCCGGAGGGAAGTTTCCCGGGCAGAACAGCTCCGCCGGAGCCCTAGATTAGTTCCACCAAGGTTCCGCCTCGTGGCGGCGGAGTTTCGTCCCGTAAGCTTGCTTATGATTTTTTTCCAGTATAAAAGCCTTCATATAGCAGAAGATGGGCATCGGAGGGCCACCAGGGGGGCCAGGAGACAGGGGCCGCACCCAGTAGGGGTGGGCACGCCCCCCACCATCCTGGCTAGGGTGTGGGCCCCTCTGGTGTTTTCTTCGCTCAATAATTCTTATTAATTCAAAAAATGACTTCCGTGGAGTTTCAGGATTTTTGGAGCTGTGCAGAATAGGTTTCCAATATTTGCTCCTTTTCCAGCGAGAATTCCAGCTGCCGGCATTTCCGCTCTTCATGGTAAACCTTGTAAAATAAGAGAGAATAGCCATAAGTATTGAGACATAATGTGTAATAACAGCCCAAAATGCAATAAATATTGATATAAAAGCATGATGCAAAATGGACGTATCAGCCGCTAGATTCAGATTGAGATGGGCCGTTACCACTGTCGGGCCCGCAACACCACTGCCACCAAGGCTGCACCCAGTGATACTTCTTGACTTTGTGTTGATTTTTTCCTTGAAGAGGAAAGGGTGATGCAGCAAAGTAGAGATAAGTATTTTCCTCAGTTAAGAACCAAGGTATCAATCCAGTAGGAGGCACAAGCAAGTCTCCAATCTATGCACCTGCACAAACTAACAAACACTTGCACACAACGCGAAAAAGGGGTTGCCAATCCCTTCACGGTCACGAACAAGAGTGAGATCTAATAGAGAAAGGTATAAAAGATGAATAAAAGAGCAAACTAAAGTAAATATAAATAAATTGCAGTAAGGTATTTTTGAGTTTTTGGTTTATAGATCTGAAAATAATATATGATGGAAAATAGACCCGGGGGCCATAGGTTTCACTAAGGGCTTCTCTCTTGAAAGAAAACATACGGTGTGATGAGGATATGAAGGAAACACAAATCGGAAAATAGATGGATCTCAAAAACAAACCTAATATGAAAACAAATCGGAATGGCGGTGGATATATGGTGGTATATGGTAGCGGTGGTAGGATATGGCAGTGGTGGTGGTATATGGCAGTGGTGGTAGGATATGGCAGCGGTGGTGGTATATGGCAGCGGTGGTGGTATATGGCAACAGCGATGAAGATGGTGCGGCGGCGGCGTGACAAACTATGACAGAACTAAAAACTCTAAAGGACTAGACACTAAGACCATCAACTAGACACGACGATGCAATCACAAATTCAACAATGCAAAAACCCTATTATGCAAAGGCTCAGATTGGTTCAGATATGACTTGATAATTCAGCTGGGCAGGCTTATAATATGGTAGCAAAAAGGGTCAGCAAAACAAATGTATCCAATTTAGGCAGCATCATATTCTCATGAACATTAGAATCATTACCAAGAAACAAAAGTACCTGATAATTTAATTGGCGTGCGCAAGCTCTAGTAATTGGTCCAGTATATGTAGCAGTAGGGGTTGTGGGTGTAACAATGGTATTGATGTCCTCATCATCCTTCCCTTCTTGAAATGAAGTCATCCTCGACGGAAGCTCAACTTCCTCACCCAAATAAGGCTTCAAATCTGCATTGTTAAAAGTGGGACTAACCCCAAAATCTGCAGGTAGCTCAAGTTTATATGCATTATCATTTATTTTCTCTAACACCTTAAAAGGACTATCAACACGTGGCATTAGCTTTGATTTGCGCTAATAAGGAAATCTGTAACATCCCAAATTTTCAATTTGGAATGTTATACATTAGATCATCATTGCATATCATATTGTATTGCATTTTTGGCTCAATCCTAGAAATTCTACGCAACTCAAGGATCCACGAAGAGAGTTGGGGATTTCGTTATTTTCATATTTGAGTTTTCTCAAATTTTGAAAATAGGATCATTTGATTTTATTTATTTTATGTTCAATAATTTCTATAATAAAAATATGAGAGAGGGAATAAAATGACTTTCCCAAAATAAAGAAATATTGAGGATTTAATAATAAAATCAAATAAGATTTTATTTTGGAGTTTATTGCTATTTTATTTGAATTTAGGAAAAATGCGCGTTTTCAAAATTGCATTTAGGCCCCAAATAAATGTTCATCTTGTCCGGCTTGATTTTATAAGTCGGGGAAAATTTATTTCGGGATTTTTGGAGTCGGTTTAATATTTCTTTTATTTGTTTTTCTGCGTGTAATGATTAAAAAAAACTAACCGACCTACCGGGTCGTGTCCGCCTAGGACTCTAGGCCCGGCCGACCTTATAAGCCGGGGGAGCCGACCCCGCAGCCCACCCAAACCCTAGCCCCAACACGCCACCGCCGCCGCCCGCTGCCACCGACCCCCACCGCCCTCGCTGTCGGACCCCGCCGCCGCCGAACGCCGCCCCTCACCGGAGTAGCCGTCGCCGCCGCCGTCGACCCGCATCCCGAGGTAGCCGCCGGTTTTTCTTATAAAACCGATCGTTTTTTTCGAAACCCTAGATCCGTTTTTTTATTAGATCCGGGTCGGTTTATTTTTTTTATGGTTTAGTCAAATTAGCGGACGGTTTTCGTAGTTTAGCCGTAGACAGCGAACGTTCGTTCGTTAGCCTGTTCATCCATTTTTTCTTTTTCTCGGATTTTCTACGATTATTTCTGATCGCGATTTCTGATCCGATTTTCGTTTTAGTATAACTTTTCGCTCGTTTAATGGAATCAGGCGATTCAAGTGCCTAGAGTTTCGTCTCGAAACCCTCTTTCCGTTTAACCCACTCAAACAAGTTTTTTCTACTGTAAAATTTGACTTAGGTCCAGATTAGTAAATGAAGCTTGTTTTTTCGCCGTTTGAGTTTTGTTGCTTCGTTTGATTTGATTCTTTTTGCAAACCGGAGTTCTTAAGTTGAACTTTCTGGTTAGATCTCTTATTTGAGTTTTACCTGTGCATTAGTTGAGTGCTTATTGTATGCTTGTTTGTTTGCGATAGAGTACCCGGAGTGCGCCGCTTGCTACTTCGAATCTCTAGGTTTCACGGATCATCAGCAAGGCAAGTAACACTTTGATCATACCTCTTTACTACCCAGTTTTATTGCATAGATTAATCCTCAAAACAATTGCATGATTAGGATCTGATTAATATGTGGGTTTTGAGAAGTAGTTGAGGTAGAACCTATTACCTGTTTATTATCAAACCTTTGGGAGTTACTTCTATGTTTGCTTATTTTGCCATGCTATGCTAGTAGACGTGGATTAGGTGAGTGTTTCCATGACAGATGTGAGATTGTTAATTAATGGTTTACTTAAGGTGGCAACTTAAATTCACATCTGGGTGGATTGAGGCACCTGGGGAACCCAGTGTTGCATGTATTTTTGGAAATCCCGAGGTACCGTGTGATTCTCCTATGGACCGCCACCCAGGCTCAAAGGGATCATGAGATTATTCATGCTAGAAAATTCCGTGTGTAGCCGCAAGCTACTATGGGATCTAGCATAGTTGATTAAGTTGCGTGAGCTCTTGAAGAGGTAGACTAGCAGATGTAGGGGATGTAGGTTGGTACTGTCTACCCGGAGTAGAGAGTTAATGCTTCTGAAAGACTGTGTCTCAGTCATCCGTTTCTCAAACACCATGTAGTGCAAGAAATCAAGCTGAGGAGATCGAGTCTTGCGGGGAAAAGTGCGCAAACCTCTGCAGAGTGTATAAACTAATCATGGTTAGCCGTGTCCCCGATTATGGACGTTTTGAGTATCTAGTACTTGGATTATCATGTGAATCTCATCATGTTACTTTAATTAAATTTGTTGGGTTTAATGATGATGCTTAATTGGGATTGAGTTGGAGTACCCATCTCAATGTTTAACAACCACCATGATAGTTAAATAAAATTTATTCCTTTACAGTAGGGAAAAATTGGCTTTATGCAAAATTGTAACCATAGAGCTTTCCACCAGCCATATATGCATGTAGTGTAGCACTATTCTTTCATTACTCTCTATGTGTTACATTGCCAACATATTCCATGTGCTGACCCATTTTTGGGCTGCAACGTTCATGTTGCAGACTTTTCAGACGACGAGTAAGGTGCCTTAGGTCGTGATCTTATACTCAGTGATGCCGTTGGAGTTGATGGACTCACTTATCTTCCAAGCCTTCCGTTGTTATCGTTATTAGATGGCCTTAAGCCATATTTATTGTAATAAGTTCTTTTTAGAGACATTTGATGTAATAAGTGTGTGATTGCTACTCTGTTATAAATCCTTCAAGTACTGTGCGTGTCAGCATTACCGATCTAGGGATGACACTAAAGCACATAGATCAGGCTGTTTGAGGTCTGGTCGCTACAAGATGGTATCAGAGCATACGCTGACTGTAGGACACGACCACTAAGCTAAAGCCCTAGATCACTACTCTCTCTTCTCATTTCTGACTCCTCATCTTTTCTACTCTTTTAGGATGGTGGATGCAAGGAATAAGTTTACGCAACCGGATGGAGATACACCCTTTGGACGCCACTTGAAGGAAGTCACTAGATACCTGAACATCTGAGTACCAAGCTTCACCGGGACCTACATCGCCACTTCACCTGAAGAGGAGCGCTGGATGATTCAAGTTCAAGTCCCAGGAAGAACGTTCATGCCCGTCATTGAGCCCATAGAGTTTTCATTTGATGCACCAACCTGGAGTCTAGGAAAGAGCATGGCAGCCCACATCACCATGGGACGCATTGGAGAAGTTTACCACAAGGAACTCAAGGATACTATTTACCAGATTTGTGGGCGCCGAGATGAGCAATGGGAGATGATCAGCACCCGGAAGGATAGATCAATTGCAGCTTTCATCCAGGAGTTAAACCAGCACACTCATCGCCAGGAGAACCAGATGTGCGCAGGCATGATAGATCTGAAGAAGGCATTGACCAAGATCACGGAGCTGGAAGAAGAACTTTAGTCTACACGCGATGGATATGAGGAGGAAATAGTGACATTCGTGGAGAAGAATGATGATATGAAGAAGGAGCTAAAAGTATTCATGGGATTTCCCGCGACTGGAGGAGAAGACGATGATTGCACTTGCCCGGAGAACTACATCATCATCGATGACACCGACTCGGACCCAGACGATAGTGATGATGACTTTGTTGATGAAGCTGGAGCAGATATCATGGAGTATTCGACCGAGCAGTTTTTCTAGTCGACCACCATAACAGTAGTAGTATTCCCCCATGTATATAGTATAGTCCGAGCACTTATGTAACGATAGTTAGACTGTTGTATGCCCTTGTTTGCATTGATTGAAGTGATATTGATTGAATTGTCTCATGTGCATATGGGTAGTGTTTTCTCTATAGACCTCATTATATTCTATATTCTCATCTTTTCTAAACCCTCAGATGCCTCCAAGACGTGACAATGGATTTGCTTTCCCACCGGAGCTCACCCAGTTGATCCAGCAGTAGAATGCATTGATGCAGATACTAGTCCAGAATCAGAATCAGGGGAACAACAACAACAACCCACCACCACCACCATCACCTATTGATCACTTAGCCTGTTTCTTGAGGCTAAATCCGCAGGGGTTCTCCAGTAGCACCGAGCCGATAGTTGCAGATGATTGGCTCTGCAAGATGGGAAGGGAGTTGACCACTGCAGGATGCACAGATGCGGAGAGGTGCGTTTTGTCGCACATCAGCTCGATGGACCCGTAGTATCATGGTGGGAGAATTTCACAGCCACTTATCCCATCGACACTGTCACATGGGATCAGTTTCAGCAGGCTTTCCGTACTGCTCATGTTTCGGCAGGAGCAATGGCCATGAAGAAGCGTGAGTTTTGCAACTTGCGCCAAGGAGGACGTATAGTTGGCCAGTATGTGGATGACTTTAGTAAGCTAGCACGTTATGCCCCAGATGACGTTGCTACGGATGCAGCTAAGCAGGAGAAGTTTCTGGAAGGACTGAATGATGAGCTGAGCATGCAGTTGATGGTAGCAACCTTCAACAACTACCAGGAGTTGGTAGATAGAGCTCTTATGATTGAAGGGAAGCAGCAGCAGATTGACAACCACAAGAGGAAGTATGGCCAAGGGAAGTACAATTCTGGAGCTCAGCAGAAGCCTCGTTTTACCCTGAACTCAGGAGGACACTTTCAGCATACCCATGGAGGAGGTAGCTCGCACAACCATAGTGGCCCCAAGAATGGTAATGGGAATGGAGGAAGCAACGGACAGAACCGCACCAACCCATCAACACTAGCCAAGAGGGATCTGAGCCACATCACCTGTTACAAATGCCAGAAGACTGGACATTATGCCACTGAATGTCCTGAAGCGAAGAATGGAAATGGCAATGGAAGCTCTGGGAAGAAGCCCAACCCTTTCAACAAAGGACAGGTGAACCACGTTAGCGTGGAGGAGGTTGAAGCCCAGCCAGATGTAGTAATAGGTAAGTTTTTGGTTAAGTCATTTACTGCAATCGTTCTTTTTGATACCGGTGCATCACATTCATACATATCAAGGGGATTTGTGGATAAGTATAACCTGCCAACCCAAGCCCTTAGGTTACCCATGCTAGTAACCTCGCCAGGAGCAGAGTATATGGCTAGTCTATGGTGTGATCGATTACCATTAAGGATTGGTAACTAGGTGTTTCCCTCAGACCTAATAGTACTGGAATCGCAAGGACTGGATGTGATATTAGGCATGGATTGGTTATCGAAGTATGGAGGGAACATTGAATGCGCCAGTAAGTTGATTTTGCTTACACGCCAGAAGGAAGAAGGATCAAGTATGTATCCCGGCATGTGCCAAACAGGACTCAAGTAAATTCCTTATCAGGAGTTGTACAGGAGGAAGTACCAGTGGTGAAGGATTTTCCTGACATTTTTCCAGAGGAGTTGCCAGGCATGCCACCGGATAGAGACATTGAGTTTTTGATTGAGCTTTTGCCAGGCACAGGGCCGATATCTAAGAGAACGTACAGGATGCCCGCAAAGGATTTGGAGGAAATTAAGAAGCAAATTAAGGAGTTACTGGACAAAGGCTATATTCGCCCAAGTTCTTCACCTTGGGGATCGCCAGTGGTTCTAGTGGAGAAGAAGGATTGATCGTTAAGGATCGTTGTTGATTATCAAGGATTAAATGAAGTAATAATCAAGAACAAGTACCCACTGCTGATGATCAATGACTTGTTTGACCGATTGCAAGGAGCTAAGGTATTCTCCGAGATCGATTTGCGATGAGGATACCATCAGTTGAAGATTCGAGAGCAGGATATACCCAAGACGACTTTTACCATAAGGTACGAGCTGTACGAGTATACCGTTATGTCATTTGGTCTGACTAACGCACCTGCCTATTTCATGAACATGATGAACAAGGTGTTTATGGAGTTTCTGGATAAGTTCATCGTGGTGTTCATTGATGATATTTTGGTCTACTCGAAGAATGAAGAGGAGCATAAGGAGCATTTGCATTTGGTACTAGAGATGCTCAGAGAACATCAGTTATATGCCAAGTTCAGCAAATGTGAGTTTTGGTTGAAGGAAGTTGGATTCCTCGGACATGTTATATCCGGAGAAGGAATAGCAGTAAACCCCACCAAAGTTGTCACTGTGACAAATTAGGAAGCCCCAACAATAGTTGGAGAGATTTAGAGTTTTCTTGGACTCGAGGATACTACCGGAGGTTCATTTAGAATTTCTCGAAAATTGCAAAGCCCATGACGGAGTTGTTGAAGAAGGACACCAAGTTTAAATGGACTGAGGAATGTGAGGCCAGTTTCCAGGAGTTGAAGAAACGTTTGGTTACATCACCAGTATTGATTCTGCCCGATCAGCGCAAGGATTATGAAGTATATTGCGACGTTTCTCGTCGAGGACTTGGAGCAGTGCTTATGTAGAAGGGAAGAGTTGTTTTGTATGCCTCACGACAGCTTAAACCTCATGAGTTGAATTATGCTACACATGATTTGGAGTTAGCAGCCGTAGTGCATGCATTGAAGACATGGAGGCATTTTCTCATCGAAAACCATTGTGAGGTGTACACAGATCACAAGAGTTTGAAGTACATCTTCACACAGAAGGAGTTGAATCTAAGGCAAAGGATATGGTTGGAGATCATCAAGGATTATGATATGAGATTGCATTATCACCCCGGAAAGGCTAACGTAGTAGCCGATGCGTTGAGCCGCAAGAGCCATGTCAACACACTCATGACCGGAGAGTTACCAAAGGAGTTAGCCGGGGATCTTCGTGAGCTATGTTTGGAGATAGTTCCGAGAGGCTATGTAGCAGCATTGGTGATTTAGTCTACTTTGATGGATAAGATCACAAAAGCCCAGAAGACTGACAAGGAGATTGCGGTAATAAAGGAGAAGATGAGCAAAGTAAAAGCTAAGGGATTTCATGAGGATGAGCACGACACCTTATGGTTTGCGGACCACGTTTATGTGCCTAATGACCCAGAGATCAGGAAGTTGATTCTGCAAGAGGCCCATGATTCGCCGTATTCGATTCACCCAGGAAATACCAAGATGTACCTGGATTTGAAGGACACTTTTTGGTGGACCAGAATGAAAAAGGACATTGCAAAGTACGTAGCAGTATGTGATGTATGTCAGAGAGTAAAAGCAAAGCATCAGAAGCCAGCAGGATTGCTACAGCCATTGCCGATACCCGACTGGAAGTGGGATAAGCTAGGCGTAGATTTTATCACAGGATTGCTCAGGACTCGTTCAGGCTATGACTCGATATGGGTTGTAGTCGATCGTTTGACGAAGGCAGCTCATTTCATCCCAGTGAAGACCACTTACACCAGTGCTAAGTTGGCAAAGATATACATGACCAGGATCGTATGTCTACATGGAGTTCCGAGGAGCATTGTATCAGATAGAGGAACCCAATTTACCTCAAAGTTCTGGAATCAGTTGCACGAAATTTTGGGTACCAGGCTAGAGTTCAGTACCGCCTTTCATCCGCAGACAGATGGACAGACCGAGAGAGTCAATCAGATTCTGGAGGACATGTTGAGAGCTTGTGCGCTAGATTATGGATCTAGTTGGGACGACAATTTGCCATATGCGGAGTTCTCTTACAACAATAGTTATCAATCCAGTTTGAAGATGGCCCCTTTCGAAGCTCTCTACAGGAGGTGGTGCAGGACACCGTTGCTGTGGGATGAAGTTGGAGACCGCCAGTTGTTTGGACCGGATTTTATTAAAGAGTCTGAACAGAAGGTGAAGCTGATTCGCGATAGGCTCAAGGTAGCCCAGTCTAGGCAGAAGAGCTACGCAGATTCTAAACGTAAGGAGACAGTTTACGAAGTCGGAGACAGAGTTTATCTTTGAGTATCTCCACTTCGAGGAGTTAAGCGGTTTGGAGTTAAGGGGAAGTTAGCGCCACATTTTGTGGGACCGTACAAAGTTTTGGAGCGTATGGGAGAAGTTGCCTACAAATTGGAATTGCCCGAAGGATTGTCAGGAGTTCATGATGTGTTCCACGTTTCCCAGTTGAAGAAGTGCCACACAGAGATGGCTGGTATACCGCTGAGAGATACAGTGCCGCTGGAAGCCATTCAGTTGGATAGTGATTTGACCTACGAAGAGAAACCAGTCAAGATTCTCGAGTATGCCACCCGAGCCACCCGCAGCAAGGTTATCAAGTTTTGCAAAGTTCAGTGGAGCCACCATACCGAGGATGAAGCCACCTGGGAGCGAGAGGAAGATCTACTGAAGGACCACCCTCACCTATTTTCTAGCCAACCCAAATCTCGAGGGCGAGATTCATCTTAAGGGGGGTAGGTTACATCCTAAATTTTCAATTTGGAATGTTATACATTAGATCATCATTGCATATCATATTTTATTGCATTTTTGGCTCGATCCTAGAAATTCTACGCAACTCAAGGACCCACGGAGAGAGTTGGGGATTTCGTTATTTTCATATTTGAGTTTTCTCAAATTTTGAAAATAGGATAATTTGATTTTATTTATTTTATCTTCAATAATTTCTATTATAAAAATAGAGAGAGGGAATAAAATGACTTTCCCAAAATAAAGAAATATTGAGGATTTAATAATAAAATCAAATCATATTTTATTTTGGAGCTTATTGCTATTTTATTTGAATTTAGGAAAAATGCGCGTTTTTCAAAATTGCATTTAGGCCCCAAATAAATGTTCATACTGTCCGGCTTGATTTTAGAAGTCGGGGAAAATTTATTTCGGGATTTTTGAAGTCCGTTTAGTATTCCTTTTATTTGTTTTTCTGCGCGTAATGATAAAAAAACTAACCGACCTACCGGGTCGTGTCCGCCTAGGACTCTAGGCCCGGCCGGCCTTATAAGCCGGGGGAGCCGACCCCGCAGCCCACCCAAACCCTAGCCCCAACCCGCCGCCGCTGATCCGCGCCGCCGACGCCGCCCGC
>NC_041381.1:249878477-249911145 GCF_002162155.2 Triticum dicoccoides
CCCGCCGCCGCCGACCGCCGCCGCCCCGCCGCCCCTCGCCGGAGTAGCCACCGCTGCCGCCACCGACCCGCATCCCGAGGTAGCCGCCGGTTTTTTTTATAAAACCGATCGTTTTTTTTTCGAAACCCTAGATCCGTTTTTTTATTAGATCTGGTTCAATTTATTCTTTTTACAATTTAGTCTATTTAGCGGACGTTCGTTTTAACGAACGGGTTTCGTTGTTTAGCCGCAGACAGCGAACGTTCGTTCGTTAGCCTGTTCGTCCGTTTTTCTTTTTCTTGGATTTTCCGCGATTATTTCTGATCGCGATTTCTGATCCGATTTTCGTTTTAGTATAACTTTTCGCTCGTTTATCGGAATCAGGCGATTCAAGCGCCTAGATTTTCAAATCAAAACCCTCTTTCCGTTAACCCACTCAAACAAGTTTTTGCTACTGTAAAATTTGACTTAGGTCCAGATTAGTAAATAAAGCTTGTTTTTTCGCCATTTGAGTTTCGTTGCTTCGTTTGATTTGATTCTTTTTGCAAACCGGAGTTCTTAAGTTGAACTTTCTGGTTAGATCTCTTATTTGAGTTTTACCGGAGCATTAGTTGAGTGCTTATTGTATGCTGGTTTGTTTGCAATAGAGTACCCGGAGTACGCCGCTTGCTACTTCGAATCTCTAGGTTTCACGGATCATCAGCAAGGCAAGTAACACTTTGATCATACCTCTTTACTACCCAGTTTTATTGCATAGATCAATCCTCAAAACAATTGCATGATTAGGATCTGATTAATATGTGGGTTTTGGGAAGTAGTTGAGGTAGAACCTATTACCTGTTTATTATCAAAGCTTTGGGAGTTACTTCTACGTTTGCTTATTTTGCCATGCTATGCTAGTAGACGTGGATTGGGTGAGTGTTTCCATGATAGATGTGAGATTGTTAATTAATGGTTTACTTAAGGTGGCAACTTAAATTCACATCTGGGTGGATTGAGGCACCTGGGGAACCCAGTGTTGCATGTATTTTTGGAAATCCCGGGGTACAGTGTGATTCTCCTATGGATCGCCACCCAGGCTCAAAGGGATCATGAGATTATTCATGTTAGAAACTTCCGTGTGCAGCCGCAAGCTACTATGGGTTCTAGCATAGTTGATTAAGTTCCTTGAGCTCTTGAAGAGGTAGACTAGCAGATGTAGGGGATGTAGGTTGGTACTGTCTACCCGGAGTAGAGAGTTACTGCTTCTGAAAGACTGTGTCTTGGTCATCCGTTTCTCAAACACCATGTAGTGTGAGAAATCAAGCAAAGGAGATCGAGTCTTGTGGGGAAAAGTGCGCAAACCTCTGCAGAGTGTATAAACTAATCATGGTTAGTCGTGTCCTCGGTTATGGACGTTTTGAGTATCTAGTACTTGGATTATCATGTGAATCTCATCATGTTACTTTAATTAAATTTTGTTGGGTTTAATGATGATGCTTAATTGGGATTGAGTTGGAGTACCCATCTCAATGTTTAACAACCACCATGATAGTTAAATAAAATTTATTCCTTTGCTGTAGGAAAAAAATTGGCTTTATGCAAAACTGTAACCATAGAGCTTTCCACCAGCCATATATGCATGTAGTGTAGCATTATTCTTTCATTACTCTCTATGTGTTACATTGCCAGCATATTCCATGTGCTTACCCATTTTCGGGCTGCAATGTTCATGTTGCAGACTTTTCAGATGACGAGTAAGGTGCCTTAGGTCGTGATCTTATACTCAGTGATGCCGTTGGAGTTGATGGACTCGCTTATCTTCCAAGCCTTCCGCTGTTATCGTTATTAGATGCCTTAAGCCATATTTATTGTAATAAGAGACATTCAATGTAATAAGTGTGTGATTGCTACTCTGTTATAAATCCTTCAAGTACTGTGCGTGTCAGCATTACCAATCCAGGGATGACACTGAAGCACAGAGATCAGGCTGTTTGAGGTCTGGTCGCTACAAAATCTATCCTTACACAGATGTAACCAAACAAGATCTCCAGGTGCAAACACAACATGTTTTCTACCCTTATATCTAGCAAGTTTAGATTTAGCATCCATACGCTCAATGTTTTCCTTAGCTAACTCATGCATTTTTAAAATCAATTCAACATGTTGTTTAGCATCAAAATTAACCTTCTCGGAAGGTGGAAGAGGCAACAAATCAATAGGTGCACGAGGTAGGAAACCATACACAATTCAAAATGGCACATCTTAGTAGTAGAATGCAATGAACGATTATAAGCAAATTCAACATGAGGCAAGCATTCCTCCCACATTTTCTTATTATTCTTCAAACCAGCCCGAAGCATAGTAGACAATGTTCTATTGACTACTTCAGTTTGTCCATCAGTTTGGGAGTGACAGGTAGTACTAAAAAGCAGTTTAGTCCCCAACTTAGCCCATAAACATCTCCAAAAGTGGCTAAGAAATTTAGTATCACGATCTGAAACAATAGTATTTGGCACACCATGCAAGCGAATAATTTCACGAAAGAACAAATCAGCAACATTAACAACATCATCGCTTTTATGACATGGTATAAAATGTGCCATTTTCGAGAATCTATCCATGATAACAAATATGATATCCCTCCCCTTCTTTGTTTGAGGTAAACCTAAAACAAAGTCCATAGATATATCCTCCCAAGGAACACTAGGTGCAGACAAAGGCATATATAAACCATGAGGATTGAGTCGTGACTTAGCTTTTTGACATGTAGTGCAGCGAGCAATAAAATGCTGAACATCCCGTCTCATCTTTGACCGGAAGAAATGTGTAGCAAGTACGTCCTCTGTCATCTTCATGGCCAAATGTCCCATTAATCCTCCTCCATGCACCTCCTGTAACAACAAAAGACGAACGGAGCTAGTTGGAATGCATAGCTTGTTAACACAGAACGCAAATCCATCATTAATGATGAACTTGTTCCACATTCTTCCTTCTTTACAATTCTGCATTACATCTTGAAAATCAGCATCATGCACATAATGATCTTTGATGGTCTCCAAACCAAATATTTTGAAGTCAAGTTGTGAAAGCATAGTATAACGACGAGATAATGCATCAACAATAACATTTTCTTTACCCTTCTTGTGTTTAATGACATAAGGGAAAGTCTCAATGAATTCAACCCATTTAGCATGTCTACGATTCAGTTTAGCTTCACTTTTAATATGTTTCAAAGATTCATGATCAGAATGTATAACAAATTCTTTGGGCCATAAATAATGTTGCCATGTTTATAAAGTCCGAACAAGAGCATATACTTCTTTATCATAAGTAGAATAATTCAGACTAGGCCCACTCAATTTTTCAGAAAAGTATGCAACATGTGTGCCATCTTGTAATAATACACCTCCTAATCCAATTCCACTAGCATCACATTCAAGCTCAAAAGTCTTATTAAAATTAGGAAGTTGGAGTAAAGGAGCATGTGTCAACTTATCTTTCAATACCGTGAAGGCTTCTTCCTATGCGGTACCCCAAGCAAAAGGCACATCCTTCTTTGTAAGCTCATTGAGAGGTGCAGCAATGGTGCTGAAATCTCTCAGAAAACGCCTACAGAATCCAGCGAGGCCAAGAAAACTCCTCACTTGTGTGACCATTTTGGGTTGCGGCCAACTCTCAGTAGCTTCAATCTTGGCTTTATCAACTTCAATTACCTGTGGAGTAACAACATAGCCAAGAAAAGATACTCGGTCGGTGCAAAAGGTGCACCTCCCAAGGTTACCAAACAAACGTGCATCACGTAAAGCAATAAAAACAGCATGTAAATGTTCCAAATGTTCCTCCAAAGATCTGCTATAAATCAGTATATCATCAAAATAGACTACCACAAATCATCCAATGAAAGCACGCAAAACTTCGTTCATTAATCTCATGAAAGTACTAGGTGTCGTGGTACTAAGTATGACAGTAAGAATAGGGGGTACGCATGAGGAGGCGAGGTCCTAGCTACGACGAGGTTGTACACACGAGTTTACGAGTTCAAGACCCTCTCGAAGGAGGTAAAAGCCCTACGTCTCGGTGCCCTGAGGCGGTCGACTGGAATATGGGTGTGTGTTACAAGGGGTGCGAACCCTTGTCCCGGAGGAGGGGAGTGGCTTATATAGAGTGCGCTAGGACCCCAGCCATCCACCGTTACAGGGGTTCAATGTACATTAAGATAGGGTGTTACTGGTAACGCCAGCTATAAAGTGTTATCAATGATCTTTAAGACTACGGAGTGAACGTCTGACCGTTGCCATCCCGAGTGACTCTAGGTCTTCTATACTCCGAGTGGTTTCCTATATGGTCGAATGACTCCATCCAGGTCGAGTGAAATTGGGGGTATCCGAGTGAGGTGACTGGTCGAGTGGATTGCACTCGATGGCTTCAGTCGATACTTCCTGCTGCGCTTTGAATGTCCTTGCTTCTAGGGTAGTGACCTTGGGTAGGGCATATAGATCAGGTCTATGACCCTACCCTAGGTCTATGGCATCATCATTAGCCCCCGAATGGATTGAGGTCCGAGTGAAAAGAAAGTTGAAGTTGGCCCTGCCTTGACTCTTGTGCTTCACAGGCATTCATACTGAATTCGGGGTCCATGCTGAAACTTCGGCTTCATTTCAGTCGCCTTGATCAATTCAGAGGCACTCCAGTGAACTTATGCTGGCCCTCTTTGAGTGTTGTTGTGACGCGAAATCTTTGGCATGATTGGTTACTTCGGTTCTCGGATCCCACGGGATTCGAAAATTTGGGGAAGCGCGCGAGGCGGAGCGCGTTGCAGTAAACAGGACGGATAGACAGGGGTGCCTCGATTTCTGCACCACCTTTTTCGCCACGTATCCGGTGCGCGACTTTTGCGGGGTTTGACATGATCGCTCGGGCCCACGTGTCAGCCACTCGGAAGTAGGCCCTTAAAAGGCATCGAGGCCGATGTGTCTGCACAATGCGCTCCCATTCCCCTTCTTCTTTCTCTGCTTCTCCACTACATCCTCTTTCTCCCTCGACGTTGCCGCTCCACCAGTGCACCGCCCGCCACCATGGTGAAGGATAAGACGGCGGCGCTGGAGCGCATGAAAAAAGCGACGGTGAAGGGCAAGAAAATGAATCGGGGATCGTCGTCGAGGTCCGGGCTGCCGCCTGGTTGGATTCAGGGAGATTGGATCTAATCCAAGCTCTGGCCAAAGGATCTGGAAGATCTGGCCGCCACGGGCTTGATCGCCGTCGGGTCTGCAAGGCTGTCGGGGAATGAGATAGAGCCTCAACCGCGGGTGGGTGATTGTGTCCTCCTCACCACCCATGTCGATCGTGGTTTCTCCCTTCCTCCGCATCCTTTCTTTCAGGGTTTTCTGAACTTTTTTGGTGCCCAGCTTCACCACTTCTCTCCCAATACCATCACATATCTTGCTGCATTCGTGTCTATGTGCGAAAACTTCTTGGGTTGTCGACCGCACTGGGGTCTCTTCAAACACATTTTCATAGTCCATTCCCAGACCGTGAAGAAGGCAAATCCGAATGACGAGAGGACGCACGTGATCCAGATGTGCGGGGGTTTAGGGATCCAGATGAGGAAGAGGAGCACTTTCCCTCCCATGGCACTTCCTGAGTCAGTTAGGGGCTGGCAGTCGACCTGGTTCTATTGCCAGGACATTGCGACCCCCGGTCGGTCGACCGGTCTTCCTCCCTTTACTCTAGATCGAGTCCAGCAACCTTCTTCACTGGTTGTGACCGCATCAGAGAAAGTAGAGACGGACATGTTGGTCGAGAGGGTAGTTCAGTTGGTCCGTCAGGGTGTCACTAGCATGGATTTGCTGGAGGTGTTTCTCAGTAGACGCATCCAACCTATCCAAGCCCGTGACCACTCGATGTGGATGTACTCGGGCTCCAATGACACCGCTCGGGTCCACCCAGTGGAGGTTCCCGATGAGACGGTGGCCCTGTGGCTGAAGAGCATTATCGGAAACAAGGACAACCCCAGGGGGGCCAGGAGAGTCGATCCATTCGACGCTGACAACCAGCTGGACAAGGTCCGATCCTTGTTACTGAGTGTACTTCATTTTGTCTTGCAACTGTCTCTGAATCCGACTAATGTTTGAATAACTTCTTGCCTTGCAGGTTTATACTAAGATGTATTTGATGTCGGACGGGGAACAAGCCCAGGAGCAAGTCCAAGAGGGAGCGGATAGCACAGAAGAGAGCACCGACTGGCAATTTCCTGATGATGAAGATGAGGAAGAGAATGATGAGTCAAACGACAAAGAAGAGGAGGTAAACTCACCACCTTGCACAGAGCGCCAATCCAAGCAGTTTCATGATCCAGCGGGAAGGTGTAACAAAGCTGTGGCTTCGACCACGCAAGTGCATAAGCGCACTCGGACTTTGACTCCGGAGCTGTCAAAGAAGGTCGCCAAGCAGCCCAAGGTCGCCCCTTCAAAGTCTCGGAAGACCTTGCCCAAGATCAAGATGGACATTCCTGTTGCTTCTGCGTGAGTGTTCTGTCTTTCTGTGTTTTCCTACTGACTCATAGTTCTGCTCTGACTGAGTGGATTATGAACTTTTCAGTGCTGCAACTTCCGGGACCTCCATGGATATTGACAAGGCCCAAGATGATGAAGAGACTGACAATGCGGTTACTTCTAAAGCGGGTATGATCTTGCAATCTTGAACTTATCTTGTCGATTGGATTGTCGGTCGATTGAGCCCTGATGGTTGCATTTTGTTGTAGCTCAGTAGGTCATCATTGAGCTTCCAGATGACGATGAAGAAGTGCCTCTGAAAGATACGGGAAGGAGGGGCAGGGCTTCAAGCAGGAGGACGGCCGTAGGCCAGGGGCCTCAGTTGACATCAGCACCGGAGATGGTGGTCCAGCGATCCGGAGATCCGGCTCGGGCCAATGTTTCTTTTGCCAATCCGGTGTCGACTGACCGTCCCTAGGCGTCGACTGCTCAAGTCTCTGCTTCGCGTGCACAGCTCCATGCTTCAGATCCTGTGATTGCTCTGAATGTACTGCCATCATCGCTCTTTGCTGCACATCACACTCCAGACGACCCGGCGGGTGCCGCCAGGGAAGCCCTACTCCAAGCAAACCTTTTGATGGAGCATATGAAGGTGGTGTAGGAGGCCAGTCAAGCTGCCTACAACGCCAGATCTACTCTGCACGTCAATGTCAAGGTCAGTTGATTTCCGACTGATCTCTCAATTTGATTTTTGCCTTGCTATGATGTGGTAGTTGCAACTGCTGTTTCATTGTCCGTAAGATGTCCCTGGATGAGCGTTTTGGAACCTTTATGTGCATCTATCATGAGTCTGCATTTTGCATCCAATCACCCACTGGGTGTTTTGACTTAGTGTTGAACAGTCCTTCTACTTGAGTCGACCAAGTTGAGTCGAGTGTACCTCTGGACTAGTGGGGGCATGCAAAGTGCACCCATTGGGTGTAGTCCCCGAGACCGCTGTCGGATATTTAATGCAGCGGGGTCTTTGTCGAATATCACTTCATTATTCTTTCACTCGGTTGAATAGCTTGATCCGAGTGGAATCTAGGCCAGTGGGAGCATGCAGAGTGCACCCACTGGGTGTAGTCCCTGAGACCGCGGTCGAATGCTGGCAGTCGGTTGGGGTCTGAGAACCTCTCTCTTTTTTTGCATACTCATGCTGGGCAGACGATGCTGAGTGGAAAACCGGACCAGTGGGGGCACGCCAAGTGCACCCACTGGGTGTAGTCCCCGACACTATTGTTGAATGTTTGATTTGGCGGTAGTCTTAGAGCAATTTTCACTGTCATTGACCTTTGTTTCTGTCGACTGATATATCTTATTTGCTGACCGCAGAAATCTTGTGATCTTGGAGCCCAATTTGCTGAATTGGAGAGGAAGCATATAAGCCTCAATCTCAACCTGGAGCCGGCCAAGAATAATCTCCAGAAGGCCCAGGAAGAAGCAACTACCATGGGAGGTAATAATTCGTCGACTATCCACCTTATGACTTTTTTCCTTTTAGTCTCTTGAACCGAGTGACTCCACTCGAATAGATGTGCATAGTGAAAACCGTCAACTCCAAGCTCGTCTGAAGAATGTTATTTCTTTAGAGAAAATGAAGCAGGCTCTGGAGTAGAAGGATCAAGACCTTGCCGCAGCACAAAAGGAGGCGCGAGAGAAAACAACACTTGCCGATAAGAAGCTGGCCTCATTCAATAAGTTGGAAGAAGAGAACTCCCAGTTAAAGACCGCTGTTATTGAAGCCAACAAGGAGGTTGCGAGACTGAAGAAGGACAAGGATACCTTGACTGCAAGGTTGGAAATCTTACGGCGAAGAAGGGTGAACTGGAGGCTTATCTGGGATGGCTTGCTGAGAAACTGGTCCTGAAGCTTGAAGGTACTTTCTCTCATCCGACTGATTTGTCATTGTCGACTCATTATTTAACTGTCGACTCACAGCTTTTCCGACTGTGCAGAACTCTGTCAAGACTTCAAAGCAGAGACTGGGCAGATCGAGACAGGTCTTGACCCCATAATCTCTCCTGTCAAAGATGACGTCTCGATGAATGTGCTACGATTGGAGTCTCGTCTGGACAGTGCTGTGGATTATCTTACTCGTCTGAAGGTGGCAATGTTGCGGATAGACACTGAACTCTGGCCCCAAGCGGAATTCCAGAATGATCTCCAGCCTCCGATGACTCGACTGAATGAAATTCTGGGTCGAGTGCAAGTGATGAGGACATCAATACCATTGTTACACCCACAAACCCTGCTGCTATACATACTGGACCAATTACTAGAGCTCGCGCACGCCAATTGAATTACCAGGTACTTTTGTTTCTTGGTAATGATTCTAATGTTCATGAGAATATGATGCTGCCTAAATTGGATACGTTTGTTTTGCTTACAAATGAAGGGCCTAGCTTGGAGAAGGATGGACATTGGAGCAAGAACAAGCATGGAGATGATGGCATGCGCAAAGGGAAAAGAACGGACTTACAAGTGATGATTTCGGGACGTTGAAGCCACCATAATGAGTGCATGAAGCCTTGGACGAAATATACAAGATGCTACTTCATAATTTTCATCCACAGGCTATTCTAGGTGCTGCGTCACCTTATTATTGGGTCAGGCCCATGTAATTTCGAAACCTTGATTATAGGCTGTTTTTAGAGTCTGTATGTGTGGGGAAACAAGAGTTAGGTTTGGTTTCGGACCCCTCCCTCAAGGGCCACGAAATCCCCCCCTCTTCCTCCATATATACTGCCCTTAGGGCATCGTTTAGACTTTGAGTTTTGTTTAGATTAAAAGTTCATCATAGCTGCAGCTTCGCGTACTTCATTTGTGTTCAACGACCAGACCAAGACGTCACAGAACCCCATCTTGATCAATAAAGCTTTCATCTTATATTCGCAATATCCAGATTGCAATCTCAGTTTCTTGCTTGTTCTTCGTTTGCTCGCAGGAAATAGACCCTCGTGGTCAGGTTAATTGTGCTCTGGTGTGGTCAGTAACCTCTTGGAGTTGGTTTAGTGATTGCTAAGGCGCGACGTCCTCGCACGTACGTAGTCGGATCGTCAAAGTCTACTCCTCCAAAACGATAATCACCATCTCATCGAAAGACGGGACACCTTTGCCTCTGATAACCCACAAGTGTAGGGGATCTATCGTAGTCCTTTCGATAAGTAAGAGTGTCGAACCCAATGAGGAGCAGAAGGAAATGACAAGCGGTTTTCAATAAGGTATTCTCTACAAGCACTAAAATTGTAGGTAACAGATAGTTTTGTGATAAGATAATTTGTAACAGGTAACAAGCAATGAAAGTAAATAAGGTGCAGCAAGGTGCCCCAATCCTTTTTGTAGCAAAGGACAAGCCTGGACAATTTCTTATAATGAGAAAAGCGCTCCCGAGGACACATGGGAATTATCGTCAAGCTACTTTTCATCATGCTCATATAATTCACGTTCGTTACTTTGATAATTTGATATGTGGGTGGACCGATGCTTGGGTACTGCCCTTTCTTGGACAAGCATCCCACTTATGATTAACCCCTATTACAAGCATCCGCAACTACAAAAGAAGTATTAAGGTAAACCTAACCATAGCATGAAACAAGTGGATCCAAATCATCCCCTTACGAAGCAACGCATAAACTAGGGTTTAAGCTTCTGTCACTCTAGCAACCCATCATCTACTTATTACTTCCCAATGCCTTCCTCTAGGCCCAAACAATGGTGAAGTGTCATGTAGTCGACGTTCACATAACACCACTAGAGGAGAGACAACATACATCTCATCAAAATATCGAACGAATACCAAATTCACATGACTACTAATAGCAAGACTTCACCCATGTCCTCAGGAACAAACGTAACTACTCACAAAGCATATTCATTAAGGATCTGAACATATGATCTTCCACCAAATGAACCAACTAGCATCAACTACAAGGAGTAATCAACACTACTAGCAACCCACATGTACCAATCTGAGGTTTTGGTACAAAGATTGGATACAAGTGATGAACTAGGGTATGAGAAGAGATGGTGCTGGTGAAGATGTTGATGGAGATTGACCCCCTCCCGATGAGAGGATCGTTGGTGATGACGATGATAAAGATTTCCCCCTCCCGGAGGGAAGTTTACCCGGCAGAACAACTCCACCGGAGCCCTAGATTGGTTTCGCCAAGGTTCCGCCTCGTGGCGGCGGAGTTTCGTCCCGTAAGCTTGCTTATGATTTTTTTCACGGTAAAAGCCTTCATATAGCAGAAGATGGGCACCGAAGGGCTGCCAGGGGGCCCACGAGGCAGGGGGCGCGCTCTGTAAGGGTGGGCGCCCCCCCACCCTCGTGGACGGTGGGTGGCCCCTCTCAGGACTTTCGTGGAGTTTCAGGACTTTTGGAGCTATGCAGAATAGGTTTCCAATATTTGCTCCTTTTCCAGCCCAGAATCCCAGCTGCCGGCATTATCCCTCTTCATGTTAAACCTTGTAAAATAAGAGAGAATAGCCATAAGTATTGTGACATAACGTGAAATAACAACCCATAATGCAATAAATATCAATATAAAAGCATGATGCAAAATGGACGTATCAATTCCCCAAGCTTAGACCTAGCTTGTCCTCAAGCGGAAGCCGATATCAAAAAATATGTCCACATGTTTAGAGATAGAGGTGTCGTTAAAAATAAAATACGGACATGAGGGCATCATGATCATTCTTGTAATAGCAACATATATAGATTTTGTCATATGATTTCTTATGCTCAAGTAACAATCTATTCACAATGCCAAGTATGAATCAGAAACTTCATTGAGAACTAACAAACTGTAATCTCAGTCATTGAAGAAATTGCAATTTATCTTAACATCGGAAAGAGTCAATATAATAGCTTTTCAGCAAGTCCACATACTCAACTATCATTTAGTCTTTCACAATTGCTGACACTCACGCAATACTTATGGTTATGGAGTTTTAG
This sequence comes from Triticum dicoccoides, assembly GCF_002162155.2. NCBI lineage: Eukaryota > Viridiplantae > Streptophyta > Magnoliopsida > Poales > Poaceae > Triticum > Triticum dicoccoides. The sequence continues at coordinate 249,889,926 of NC_041381.1, forward strand.
TCGGACACAGAGAAAGATAGGGGCTTATAGTGTTGCCTCCCAATGTCTTACCGCAAGGGTAATGTCAACAATAATAGTTCATGCTAACTTACATCCAATTGGATATATATATCAGGATCTTTCCAACATGAGGTGCTTGCCAAAGGATAAAATGAAAAAGGGAAAGGTGAAGATCACCTTGACTCTTGCATAATGTAAAAGACATAAAGTAAAAGATAGGCCCTTCGCAGAGGGAAGCAGAGGTTGTCATGTGCTCTTAGGGTTGGATGCACAAAATCTTAATGCAAAAGAACGTCACTTTATATTGCCACTTGTGATATGAACCTTTATTATGCAGTCTGTCGCTTTTATTACTTCCATATCACACGGTCGTATAAAGCTTATTTTCTCTGCACTAATAAGTCATACATATTTAGAGAGCAATTTTATTGCTTGCAACATGACAACTTACTTGAAGGATCTTACTCAATCCATAGGTAGGTATGGTGGACTGTCATGGCAAAACTGGGTTTAAGGATATTTGGAAGCACAAGTAGTATCTCTACTTGGTGCAAGGAATTTGGCTAGCATGAGGGGGAAATGCAAGCTCAACATGTTTGAATGATCCATGACAATATACTTTAACTGAGATGTGAGAAAACATAACCCATTACGTTGTCTTCCTTGTCCAACATCAACTCTTTAGCATGTCATACTTTAATGAGTGCTCACAATCATAAAAGATGTCCAAGATAGTATATTTATATGTGAGAACCTCTCTTTCTTTATTACTTCCTATTAATTGCAACGATGACCAAAACTATGTTTGCCAACTCTCAACAACTTTTAAGCTTCATACTATCTATATGTGAAGTCATTACTATCCATAAGATCAATATGACCTCTTTTATTTTTTTATTCTTTCATGCACTTAAGATCACAGCAAGATAGCAAAGCCCTTGACTCAACACTAATCTTTATTATATATAGCTCACGGACTCGATTACATAAAGGGATCACAAGGCAAAACTAAAAACTAATTCATACCAAAACTTTATTCTACTAGATCAAGATATTACCAAAGGGATCGAACTAAGTAAAATGGTAAAGATAGGAGTGTGATGGTGATACGATACTGGGGCACCTCCCCCAAGCTTGGTAGTTGCCAAGGGGAGTGCCCATACCCAAGTGATTATGTCTCCTTCTTTAGAGTTGACGTTGGAGTTGTTGGTGATGTAGGCTTCTTCCTTAATTTGCGCTTGAGAATGGAATTTTGCTCCTGTAGATCATCGATCTCCTGCTCAAGGCTTAATATCCTTTTGCATAGTTCCTATTTGTTTTCCTGCAAGAGACGAAAAGGGATAAACTCGATCTTGGGTTTCTTTGCCCTATTAGGGAGGCTTGACTTTTTAAACTCCACATGCATATCCCCAGGTTGAGGTAATGGGACTTCATCTTCATCTGAGCTCGTCTCCTCCTTTCCCTTAGGCTCGTAGTCTTCTTCTTCCTCAGTGGTCCAGCCACAATGATCCAAGTCACCATAGACCTTAGGGTCTGCAAGGTAATCAGCCACATAGCTTTCTCCCTCCGAATCCTGGGACGACATATTGCTCTAATCTGCGGCAGAAAAAGCTCGAAACAAAGACCGAAGATATTTGCATGATACGGTGGTCAAAACCTTCGAGGGATTATATAATGAATTTTACCGACCAAAAGAGGTATCGTGCAAGAAAACGGAGTCCAGAGAGCACACGAGGCGCCCACGAGGCAGGGGGGCGCGCCTAGTAGGGTAGGGCGCGCCCTCCACCCTCGTGGACGCCTCGTGTCCTTCCCGGACTACTTCTTATTTTCTTATTTTCTTAAATATTCCAAAACGGAGAAAAATTGCCATTAGAACTGTTTTGGAGTCGGTTTACTTACCGTACCACATACCTATTCCTTTTCAGAGTCTGAAACGTTCTGGAAAGTGTCCCTTATGTATTCCTCCGGGGTTACAGTTTCAATAATATTAGTTTCAACATTTATTGGGTTACCTAAGATATAATGTTTGATTCTTTTACCGTTCACCACCTTCAGATTTGTGCCTTCGAAGTTGTTGATTTTTATGGCACCGGAATGATAGACCTCCTCGATAACGTAAGGACCTTCCCATTTAGAGAGAAGTTTTCCTGTAATAAATCTTAAACGAGAGTTGAATAGCATCACATAATCGCCTACATTAAACTCACGCTTTTGTATCCTTTTGTCATGCCATCTTTTAACTTTTTCTTTAAACAATTTGGCATTCTCGTGGGCCCGGGTTCTCCATTCATCAAGTGAGCTAATATCAAATAACCTCTTCTCACGAGCAAGTTTGAAATCATAATTGAGCTCTTTAATAGCCCAATATGCCTTATGTTCAAGTTTGAGAGGTAAGTGACATGCTTTTCCATAAACCATCTTATATGAAGACATACCCATAGGATTTTTATATGCAGTTCTATAGGCCAATAATGCATCATCAAGTTTCTTGGACCAATTCTTTCTAGATCTATTAATAGTCTTTTACAAAATTAATTTGAGCTCTCTATTGCTCAATTCTACTTGACCACTAGACTGTGGGTGATAAGGAGATGCAATTCTTTGATTAACATCATACTTAGCAAGCATTTTACAAAAAGCGCCATGAATAAAATGTGAACCACCATCAGTCATTAAGTACCTAGGGACTCCAAACCTCGGAAAAATAACTTCTTTAAGCATCTTAATTGAGGTGTTATGATCAACACTACTAGTTGGAATAGCTTCGATCCACTTAGTAACGTAATCAACAGCAACTAAAATATGTGTATAACCATTAGAGGCAGGAAAAGGTCCCATATAATGAAAGCCCCAAACATCAAACGGTTCAATAACAAGAGAATAGTTCATAGGCATTTCTTGACGTCTACTAATATTACCAATTCTTTGACATTCATCACAAGACAAAACAAACTTACGGGCGTCTTTGAAGAGAGTAGGCCAATAAAAACCGGATTGCAATACCTTATGTGCAGTTCTATCTTAAGCGTGGTGTCCTCCATAAGCCTCGGAGTGACACTTGCGTAGGATCTGTTCCTGTTCATGCTCAGGTACACAATGTCTAATAACACCATCTACTCCTTCTTTATAAAGGTGTGGGTCATCCCAAAAGTAATGTCTTATATCATAAAAGAACTTTTTCTTTTGCTAGCATGTGAAACTAGGTGGTATAAATTTAGCAAGAATGTAATTAGCATAATCAGCATACCATGGAGCAGTACGAGAAGCATTTATGACAGCTAATTGTTCATCAGGGAAAGTATCATCAATAGGAAGTGGGTCATCAAGAACATTCTCTAACCTAGACAAGTTGTCCGCAACGGGGTTCTTAGCTCCCTTTCTATCAATAATATGCAAATCAAATTCTTGTAGCAAGAGAACCCATCTAATAAGTCCAGGTTTAGCATATTTCTTTTCCATAAGATATTTAATAGCAGCATGATCAGCGTGAATAGTTACTTTAGAATCAACAATATAAGGTCTGAACTTATCACAAGCAAATACAACTACTAAGAATTCTTTCTAAGTGGTAGCATAATTTCTCTGAGCAGTGTCTAGAGTTTTACTAGCATATTGAATAACATTTAGTTTCTTATCAACTCTTTGCCCTAGAATAACACCTACAGCATAATCGCCAGCATCAAACATAATTTCAAAGGGTAAATTCCAATCAGGTGGCTGAACAATAGGTGAAGTGATCAAAGCTTTCTTAAGTATTTCAAATGCTTCTACACAATCATCATCGAAGACAAAAGGAATATCTTTTTGTAATAAATTAGTCAGTGGCCTAGAGATTTTAGAAAAGTCCTTAATGAACCTCCTATGAAAACCGGCATGACCAAGGAAACTTCTTATACCTTTAATGTCCTTGGGACACGACATCTTTTCAATAGCGTCAACTTTAGCTTTATCAACTTCAATACCTCTTTCAGAAATTTTATGCCCCAAGACAATGCCTTCATTAACCATAAAGTGGTACCTTTCCCAATTCAAAACAAGACTAGTATCTTCACATCTCTGCAAAGTTCGATCAAGGTTGCTCAAGCAATCATCAAAAGAGGATCCATAAACGGAGAAATCATCCATGAATACCTCACAAATCTTTTCACATAAGTCAGATAATATAGCCATCATGCATCTTTGAAAGGTAGCAGGTGCATTACATAAACCAAAAGGCATACGTCTATAAGCAAAAGTACCAAAAGGGCAAGTAAAAGTAGTCTTTGCTTGATCATCCGCTAACACAGGTATTTGAGAGAAACCAGAATAACCATCTAGAAAGCAGAAATGTGTATGTTTGTATAGTGTTTCTAGGATTTGATCAATACAAGGTAAAGGGTAATGATCTTTTTTAGTAGCTTTATTTAATTTGTGGAAATCAATTACCATCCTATAACCTGTAATAATTCTTTGCAAGATCAATTCATCTTTATCATTAGGAACAACAGTAATACCCCCCTTCTTAGGGACACAATGGACATGACTTACCCACTGACTATCAGCAACGGGATAAATTATACCTACCTTGAGGAGCTTTAGTATTTCCTTTCTTACCACTTCTTTCATCTTAGGATTTAACCGTCGTTGATGATCTCTAACTGGTTTGGCGTCTTCTTCCAATTTTATTTTGTGTTGGCATAGAGTGGGACTAATGCCCTTAAGATCATTAAGTGTATATCCAATAGCAGCACGTTGCTTCTTCAGAGTTTTCAATAATCTTTCCTCTTCCTGCTCTGAAAGGTTAGCACTAATAATAACAAGATATATCTTCTTTTCATCAAGATAAGCATATTTAAGAGTATCAGGTAATGGTTTAAGCTCAAACATGGGATCACCCTTGGGTGGAGGAGGATCCCCTAGGATTTCAACAGGTAAGTTGTGTTTCAAAATAGGACCCTGTTTAAAGAATACTTCATCAATTTCCCTTCTTTCATTCATAAACATATCATTTTCATGGTCTAGCAAATATTGTTCTAACGGATCAGTAGGAGGCACGGCAATAGAAGCAAGACCAATAATTTCATCCTTACTAGGCAATTCTTTATCATGGGGTTGTCTACGAAACTTAGCAAAATTAAACTCATGAGACATATCTCCCAAGCCAATTGTAACAACATCCTTTTCGCAATCGATCTTATTAACAGTATTCAAGAAGGGTCTACCAAATATAATGGGACAAAAGCTATCTTGTGGGGAACCAAGAACAAGAAAATCAGTAGGATATTTAAATTCCCACACAAGACCCCGACATCTCTAACAATCCCCATTGGTGAAATAGTATCTCTATTTGCAAGCTTAATTGTAACATCAATATCTTCTATTTCAGCGGGTGCAATATCATGCATAATTTATTTATATAAGGAAAAAGGTATTGCACTAGCACTAGCACCCATATCACATAAGCCATGATAACAATGATCTCCTATTTTGACAGAAATAGCAGGCATGCCTACAATAGGTCTACGTTTCTTAGCACCGGGTCTAGCAATATTAGCAGCTTCATCATAGAAATAAATAACATGCCCATCAATATTATCCACCAAGAGATCTTTAACCATAACAATACTAGGTTCAACTTTAATTTGCTCAGGTGGTGCACATGTTCTAGTATTACTCTTACGAACCACAGTTGAAGCTTTAGCATGATCCTTTATCCTAACAGGGAAAGGTGGTTTCTCAACATAAGTAGTGAGAACAATAGGATCATTATAAGTGATAGTCTTTTCTTCAACTGTAACAGGTGCAACTACTTTTACTTTAGTGGGAGGATTATATTTAAACCACTTCTCCTTAGGGAGATCAACATCAGTAGCAAATGATTCACATAAAGAAGCTACTATCTCGGAGTCAAGTCCATATTTAGTGCTAAATTCACGAAAAGCATCGGTATCCATAAAAGATTTAACACAATCAAACTTAAGTGTCATACCTGACTCCTTACCATCTTTGGAATCCCAATCTTCAGAGTTGCGTTTAATTCTTTCCAATAAGTCCCACTTGAATTCAATAGTCTTCATCATATAAGAACCAGCACAAGAAGTATCAAGCATGGTGCGATCATTGAGGGAAAGCCAAGCATAATTTTTTTGAATAATCATTTCTCTTGAGAGCTCATGATTGGGGCATGAATATAACATTGATTTAAGCCTCCCCAAGCTTGAGCGATGCTTTCTCCTTTGCGAGGCCAAAAATTATATATATAATTACGATCACGACGAACAATATGCATAGGATAAAACTTCTGGTGAAATTCCAATTTCAATCGTTTATAGTCCCAAGATCCCATATCATCACATAGCCTATACCATGTCAATGCATCTCCCTTCAAAGATAAAGGGAAGACCTTCTTCTTAGCAACATTATCGGGCATACCTGCAAGCTTAAATAATCCACAAACTTCATCCACATAGATAAGGTGTAAATCGGGATGCAATGTTTCATCTCCTCCAAAGGGTTTAACTAGCAGTTTCTCTATCATACCCGAAGGAATTTCGAAGTAAACATTTTCAGTAGGTTCAGTAGGTTGAGGAGCAACTCTTTGCTCTACTGGTCGGGGTGAAGATACCCCGAACAAGCCCCTCAAAGGATTAGTTTCCATAGTAACAAGTGACAGTAAATTTCAGCACACTATATAAATGTTTCCTTACCAAGTTCCACTCACCAAAGGCACTTCACTCCCCGGCAACAGCGCCAGAAAAGAGCCTTGATGACCCACAAGTGTAGGGGATCTATCATAGTCCTTTCGATAAGTATGAGTGTCGAACCCAACAAGGAGCAGAAGGAAATGACAAGCGGTTTTCAGTAAGGTATTCTCTGCAAGCACTGAAATTGTAGGTAACTGTGACACCCCAAGACCGACGATCAAGAAGACTTCCATATTTTTGTGACCTCCGTGTGTTTTTGTTTTGTTTTGTGCTTGCTCTATTTATTTTTGCATTGCATCATGTCATCATGCCATCATATCATTAATTTTATAACTCTTTTAAATAAATTGTATGGATTTTTCGATCCATTTAAATCGAGGGAAGGGTGACTTCTCTTTATAACAATTACCCTCCCAATATTATTAGGGAGCTATGATAAATATTCCATTCTTTAGGAATAAACAATAACACACTTACAGTTTAAGTTCCATGCATTTTCTATCTCAATTCCTTGCCTCAAACTTTGCCAACAATTCTTTCTCCATTTATTATGGCCCCTCCAAACTTCTCAACATTTTTGGTCCTTCCAAATCTCCACTACCTATTCACCCATTTGAATTAAATTCAAATGTTTTTGAATCTAAACCTTGCATCCATGCCCACTCCTATTTTTCTTGGATTAAACTCATTTTTCTGAGTCTGAGAAAATTAACCCCGTGCCAATTCTTTCTCTAACCTTCTCTTTTCATCTCTATTCTTTCTTTCTATTTTCTGTAAATCAAGAAGAGAGAAGCCCAGCTGGCCACTTGGGTCTCCCAGCAGGTCATCCCACCTAAATGCCCTTAACCCTAGCCTCCCCTCTCGATCCCCTGATCTCACGCTCGTCTCCCGTTCGAGCACCGCCAGGGGAGAGCCCCAGCGCCCGATCCCCTCCTCTCGATCCCTTCCTCTCCCCTTGGTTCTCCTCCTGCACCGCCACATGCAGAGAGCAGCAATGCAGCCGCACGGCTCTACCACCTGCCCGACGAGCTCGTCGCTGGCCGGACCTCCTCTGCGCCCCATCTCTCCTTCCTCTGTTGCCATCTCCTCCTCGCTCACGACCAGCGCCGTCCCATCCGTGCCTCCTCCTCCCTCCGCTTGGCCATGACGCCCCGCGCCTCTCCGCTGCCTGCATCCCCATGGCACCCGTCCTCGGCCACCCCGCCGTGCTCCTTCCTCCTGAGCCTCTCCCTCGAGCTCCTTTGCCTCCGCGCCCACAAGTCGTCGGCATTCCCGACGGCCTCGTCAGCCCGGTCATTGAACACGGGGACCTCCAGGAGCTTCCCTGAGCTCCAGCAGCTCTCGTGTCGCCATTCCCGCGACAATGACCTCCCCTTCCTCTGGTCCTCCTCCTCACCTCGTGCCCGGTGCCAGCCATGGCCGCCTCACTGTCAAAGTCCACCACCAGGCCGGCGTCCCTCCTGCGACCGCCGGCAGCCATCCCCACCGGCAAGCCCCGCTTCTCCTACCTCGCTGCTCATCCCAGCCGCGTTGATTACGCCCTCTGCGCCTCCTCTCTACTTTGTCGTGGGCTACAGCCTGCGCCAAGGCCCAGCGACCCCCTGCACACCGAGGCCCCCGTGCACCTCCTACTCCCGTCGACCCTGCACCATGCCTCTGCCATCCATGAGATCGCCAAGACCGAGACCTCCTTGAACAGGAGCATTTATTTTGGATCGCCAAGTACCACACCGAGCGCCAAGTACCTCTACGGATGCACTGGACGTCTACGACAAGTGTACCTCTACATCCTCGAATCGCCAAGTACCGCACTGAAACGCAAGTACAACAAGGAATCCCGAAGGACTTGGATGCGACAAGTTCCTCTCCAAACGTGTACAATTACCGGCCTGTGTACCACTACTTCCTTCGATGAACTCGTTCCGCCCCAAAAATGCACGCTTTGAAGGTATAACCGCCGAGACGACCTTCCGAGAATGAATGCATGTTGTATGAGATGCTCGTGTTTGCACCGTGCCCGAGATGTCTTTGCACGTTCCTCCTCGTTTGCCATGCTGCCGTCCCGTGGGAACCCGGAATCCGGGATCACCCCACCATCCTTGCATGACACGCTCACACCCACTTCCTTTTGCACCGGTATCTCCATGAGCTACCGAAACTGGTATGTTGCCATGGCATCATTTTCGGATTCGTTGCCGTGGCACCCGTTTTGTTCCGCCATGGTGACCAAATGCTTCATAACATGCTCATGTCAACATTTTCATAAATATTGCATAAAACTTGCATATGTCATCCGCATCATGATAACAACATTAAAATGTTTAAAATTGTTGTTTGCATTAAATTGCTAAATAACATATGGGGATTTCCGGAATTGTTGTTTGTTGTTTCCGGCCTCACTTAAACTTGCCTAGATTGGTAGTTTAATTATGCTTCACCTCTTGCCATGTTTAACAACATTTAATATTGTTTGGTAGCTTAAACGAGATTAAACTAAATATGTGAATGTGGTGTTTTGTCAATATGCAACTCGTTGCATATTGAGCTCCACTTAACTTGTATATTGTTCGTTGCACTTTGCCATGCCATGCCTCATTAAACCGGACATGCATCATACTTGATTGTGCATCATGCCATGATTATGCTTGTGTGTTTACCATGTTGTTTGCTTCTTTCCGGTTTGCTTCTCTCGTTAGCTTCAGTTTCATTCCGGAGTTGTGAGGATTCGTTCGACTACGTTCATTTGTCTTCTTTATGGACTCGTTCTTCTTCCTAGCGGGATTTCAGGCAAGATGACCGTTACCCTGGATCTCACTACTATCATTGCTATGCTAGTTGCTTCGTTCTATCGCTTTGCCACGCTACCTATCTCTTGTTGATCAAGCCTCCCAAATTGCCATGTCAGCCTCTAACCTTTTCACCCTTCCTAGCAAACAGTTGCTTGGCTATGTTACCGCTTTGCTCAGCCCCTCTTATAGCGTTGTTAGTTGCAGGTGAAGTCGAAGATTGCCCCATGGTGGACAGGATTATGGTTGGGATATCACAATATCTCTTATTTAATTAATGCATCTATATACTTGGTAAAGGGTGGAAGACTCGGCCGTATGCCTGGTGTTTTGTTCCACTCTTGCCGCCCTAGTTTCCATCATACCGGTGTTATGTTCCTTGATTTTGCGTTCCTTACACGGTTGGGTTATTTATGGCACCCCCTTGACAGTTCGCTTTGAATAAAACTCCTCCAGCAAGGCCCAACCTTGGTTTTACCATTTGCCTCACCACCACCTATACCTTTCCCTTGGGTCAACCAACCCGAGGGTCATCTTTATTTTAGCCCCCCCCGGGCCAGTGCTTCTCTAAGTGCTGGTCCAAACCGAGCTGGCTGCGGGGCCACCTCGGGGAAACTTGAGGGCTGGTTTTACTCGTAGCTAGTCTCATCCGGTGTTGCCCCGAGAACGAGATATGTGCAGCTCCTATCGGGATTGTTGGCACATCGGGTGGCTTTGCTGGTCTTGTTTTACCATTGTCGAAATGTCTTGTAAACTGGGATTCCGAGACTGATCGGGTCTTCCTGGGAGAAGGAATATCCTTCATTGACCGTGAGAGCTTGTGATGGGCTAAAGTTGGGACACCCCTGCAGGGTATAAACTTTCAAGAGCCGTGCCCGCGGTTATGTGGCAGATGGGAATTTGTTAATGTCCGGTTGTAGAAAACTTGACACTTGACTCAATTAAAACGCATCAACCAGGTGTGTAGCCGTGATGGTCTCTTTTAGGTGGAGTCTGGGAAGTGAACACGGTTTTGGGTTATGTTTGACGTAAGTAGGAGTTCAGGATCACCTCTTGATCATTGCTAGCTTCACGATTGTTCCGTTGTTTCTCTTCTTGCTCTTATTTGCGTATGTTAGCCACCATACTTGCTTAGTCGCTGCTGCAACCTCACCACTTTACCCCTTCCTTACCCATTAAGCTTTTCTAGTCTTGATACCCATGGTAATGGGATTGCTGAGTCCTCGTGGCTCACAGATTACTACAACAATAGTTGCATGTATAGGTTATGAGATGATCATGATGTGAGAGCGATTTTTGCTTGTTTTGGAGTTCTTCTTCTGCTTCTTCTTCGATCAGGGGATAGGTTCCAGGTCGGCAGCCTGGGCTAGCAGGGTGGATGTCGTTTGAGTTTCTGTTTGTGTTTCATCCGTAGTCGGATGGTGCTCTTATGTAAGATGATGTTGTATTCGTGTGGCATTGTATGCCTTTTTGTATGTATCCCCATCTATTATGTAATGTTGATGTAATGATATCCACCTTGCAAAAGCGTATCAATATGCGGTTCTATCCTTGGTGGGACCTTCGAGTCTCTTTAGGATAGTATCGCATATTGGATGTGACAAGTTGGTATCAGAGCCTCGACTGACCATAGGAGCCCCCTTGATTGTTGGCCGTTGTTGAGTCTAGAAGAAAACTATTTTGAGTCTTAGGATTATATATATCGGAGAGTAGGATTCTTTTTACTCCTCAGCCCCCTTCGTCGCTCTGGTGAGGACTCTCGACGTAGATGTTTTGTCTTTTCTCTCCTCAATTTTTCACAATTTTTTTAGGATCACGCGGGTATCTTGGGATCGTTCCGATATTCTTGTGACGAGAACATTGTTCTTGGTGCCTCCTGACATTTAGGGGTTGTGGCAGTGTCCTGGGGAGTTGAGCTCCGAGGTGTTGTCGTCACAATTTTATCGTTGCAGTTCTGGAATACCTGAGTTTTGCCGACATCGAAAATCTCTTTTATGCAGTTGTTGGTGAGATAACCTCGATGCCACCCAGTACTGGGGAGTTCGGGAGTATTGCCATAGCTCGTATAACGAATGCTTTTCAAAGGTTGATGTACACTATTTCCAGAGTTTTCTTGGTTTTGTGTTGACGGATGGATACAGCTGGATGTAGGGATTGTTAGTTTGGGTGAGATATATTGCTTCCCCTGTATCCCCAACACCAGATTGCATAACCAGAAAGTTTTGAGAGTTTATAGGTGGGAATTCAAGTAGCTCCTAGAATATATTTCCAACAGATGCATGATATGGGATTGGGTAAATCTCTATCATATGTATTTGTTCCGGCTTATTTCTGCAAGCCAATCCTTTGTTTTGTTTTGAGTTGTGGTATTTGAGTTGCTTCAATGTCAAGTGTTGATTCCATACCATTTCTAAATGGTGTTCTCATATTTCTATGGGAGTACTAATCCTTTTGATCATCGAGATTGTCATGTCAATTCTTTCCAACCGGTGTGCTTCTCTTCAAGTGGATCCGATCATTTCAACATTTGTGAGATCAATTCTAAGTTTTCTCAACGGTATCCGTTTCATCTGTCCCCAAGTTGCCTTTGTTTTCCCGCCCTCCCACCCTTTTTCTTCAAGGACTCAGATTTCTTAATCATGTATCCTTTTATTTGTGGGAAGTCTCTTCATTCTTTTATTTCAATGTTCTTATCCGGTGATTTCCCATGAAGATGCTCAACAGTTTCAAGTTCATCATCCTTCATTGTTGTTTCTTCTCCGGTGGATCCAATTCAAGCTTGTGATGTTCATCATATTACTTTCCTCGTTTCTAATGCTTTCTCATGCCGATGCACCTCTTAATCATTCACTTCTTCCTATTCATTTGTTCTGGAGTGCTGAAGATATCTCACAAGACTTGTGTTTCCATTCTCAATCCGTTAAAGATATTTCGAGGTTGTTATCTCATTCAAGCCATTTAATTCAACCGGTGCAACCTCTCTTTAAATTGTTCAACGGTGTATCTTCTGAGTGGGCCCTAACCCACAGGTCTTTTTCCAGGATCTTACCTGACTCTTCTAATTATTTTGGAGCTATTCCAAATTCTTTTCAAAGTGTGACGTAAGAATGGATTTCATCAGTCACATGCCTTCTCCAAGATCAATTTCAAATTCTTTTCATCTTTGGTTCAACCCTTCCTCTTTTTCATTCTCCCGGAGTATCTCAGTAATTTTGGTGGTGTTTCTCGTCGTCTTTTGAAGACCGAAGAAGAGTTCCTCTTAAATCCTTACCCGTTCTTACAAAGATGCGTAGTCCAAGTTTGATGCCATCCTCTCATAATTGTTTTCGATTGTGGGAATTCTTTTCACCCATCCAGAGCATTTCATGAGTTGTTTCCATTTCGTACCTCCAAAGGCCATCATTTCTGAATATTACTCATTCTCAGCTTTCAGCTGTTGTTCTCCAAATCTTACCGGTGGATCGTTCAAGTATACTCTTTAGCCAGCTCATGATCTATTAGTTCTCATGTATCTAAATCCCCTCAAGTATCTTCATTCGTTTTCCAATTCTTCCCGGTGAATTGTGCCTTTGCTACTTTCATTTTCAATTCTTACGGTGGTTCGTTTAACATTCCTCTTCCGTTGTTATCGTATAAATTAATTCATTCGTTGTTTCCAAATCCCACCGGTGGTTCCATCAATACCTTCTCAAGTTTGCGCTATCTCTATCCTTAATCCCTCAAGAAGAATAAGTAGTATGCCAAATCCGTTGCTTGTCATTAATTTAAATTGGGGAAGGATACGCATAATGTAATTCTTTTTTTTGTTTCATCCAAGTGATCTAGTTTCTTCTTTCTAGAGTTGTTCATCATGTCACATTTCTCGGTTCGAGATGCTTCATCTTTTCTTTTCTGGAGTTCCAAGTTTTCCGCATTATCTCGTCGTGAAGCTCCACCTAAATTATTGCAAGGCTTCACCTTGTGTGTTCAACTTCTCTTCCTTTCTATCACCCTTTTATTACCAGAGTGCTTCATGGAGGCTCTACATGGTGGTTCGTCAAGGATTCCTTTCATTCTTCATTTGTTCTTTAAGACTTCTCTCGAGGTGATGATCCGCCAAGCTATACTCTAAAATAAACATGGTGCTCAACACATGTTTTGTTTTGAGGAGCTCAAGTATTCTTCATCTTGCATCCCAAAGTGCAATTCTTTCTACTTTATCTTTTGAGGTGGTGTTATGTCACTCTTGACAATTTCCTTCATGTTTCATGATTCATATGTTGTCAAGAATGAGGTATTTTAAATCCATCATTTTCTCTTCGTTCAAGAGATCTTTTCGACCAATCAACTTCTTCGTTGGAGTTATCTTGTGTCAGATTTCACATAAAGCCTTTCCTTAAGGGTTGTTGCTATTTGTGGTGATTATGCATGACCCAAGCTTGCTCTTTATCCTCTTGGTGGAAGAAGTTTTCATCTCTTTGGTGCTCTCAATCAAATCAATGGTTTCCATTAGTGGCCGGTTGTCACCTCATAGTCCTGAGATGCTTTCCATAAGCCCACTACAAGGTTATTCTTTTCGTTGTTGGTTTTGCAACAACTCCGTTATAACCTTCTTGCAAGGAGGCTTTCTTAGTTCATTTGTGGCAGAAGTTGGCATTTTCTTCTCCATTCTGTTATTCCAATGATATATCTTCTATTCTTTCTTCCGAAGGCATTGTGATGTTGTTGTCTTCACTCATCATCTTGTTTTGTCAAGATCATGTTCTTTTCCATGCTTATCCACTTAACTGGAGTGTTGTGTCTATCATTCCTCTTTTAACCGGAGTCTCATCCAAGTGCTTTCATTTTGCCAAGTTCAAATTCTATTCCTTCCATGTCCAACCGGAGTGTTGTATCATCTCTTCAATATCTTTTCATCTTATCAAGTTTTCTTCTTTTTTTCTACCGGAGTGCTGCCTGAATTCTTCCTCTCTCATCTTGTTTTAATCGGAGTGGTTTTGAATTTTATCTTGTCCATTAAACTCTTGATTCATGTCTTTGCAACCTTCAAGTTCTCGTAATGTTCCTTGTTCCTCTTTTCTAACAGATTGTTTGCAATCTCGTTCATCTCTGTTGTATTCTTTCTTTCAATTGCTCAACCTCTCAAGGTATGTGGTTTCACTCGTTCGTCAAAGAAGCAACTTAGTTTTACCTCTTCTCTTCCTCTTCCGTTTTTCTCCGACGCCATCCTAGATCTCGGGACGAGATCTCTTGTAAGTGGAGGAGTGTTGTGACGCCCCAAGACCGACGATCCAGAAGACTTCCATATTTTTGTGACCTTCGTGTTTTTTTTTGTTTTGTGCTTGCTCTATTTATTTTTGCATTGCATCATGTCATCATGCCATCATATCATTAATTTTATAACTCTTTTAAATAAATTGTATGGATTTTTCGATCCATTTAAATCGAGGGAAGGGTGACTTCTCTTTATAATAATTACCCTCCCAATATTATTAGGGAGCTATGATAAATATTCCATTCTTTAGGAATAAACAATAACACACTTACAATTTAAGTTCCATGCATTTTCTATCTCAATTCCTTGCCTCAAACTTTGCCAACAATTCTTTCTCCATTTATTGTGGCTCCTCCAAAATTCTCAACATTTTTGGGCCTTCCAAACCTCCACTACCTATTCACCCATTTGAATTAAATTCAAATGTTTTTGAATCTAAACCTTGCATCCATGCCCACTCCTATTTTTCTTGGATTAAACTCATTTTTCTGAGTCTGAGAAAATTAACCCCGTGCCAATTCTTTCTCTAACCTTCTCTTTTCTCTCTATTCTTTCTTTCTATTTTCTGTAAATCAAGAAGAGAGAAGTCCAGCTAGCCACTTGGGCATCCCAGCAGGACATCCCACCTAAATGCCCTTAACCCTAGCCTCCCCTCTCAATCCCCTGAAATCTCCCTCGTCTCCCGTTCGAGCGCCGCCAGGGGAGAGCCCCAACGCCCGATCCCCCTCCTCTCGATCCCTTCCTCTCCCCTTGGTTCTCCTCCGCGCCGCCACACACAGAGAGCGGCAATGTAGCCGCACGACTCTGCCACCTGCCCGGTGAGCTCGTCGCTGGCCGGACCTCCTCTACGCCCCATCGCTCCTTCCTCTGTTCCCATCTCCTCCTCGCTCGCGACCGGCGCCGTCCCATCCGCGCCTCCTCCTCCCTCCGCTTGGCCATGACGCCCCACGCCTCTCCGCTGCCTGCATCCCCATGGCGCCCGTCCTCGGCCACCCCGCCATGCTCCTTCCTCCTGAGCCTCTCCCTCGAGCTCCTCTGCCTCCGCGCCTGCAATTCGTCGGCGTTCCCGACAGCCTCGTCAGCCCCGTCGTTGAGCACGGGGACCTCCAGGAGCTTCCCTGAGCTCCAGCAGCTCTCGCGTCGCCATTCCCGCGACAACGACCTCCCCTTCCTCTGGTCCTCCTCCTCACCTCGTGCCCGGCGCCAGCCATGGCCGCCTCGCTGTCAAACTCCACCACCAGGCCACCGTCCCTCCAGCGACCGTCGGCAGCCATCCCCATCGGCAAGCGCCGCTTCTCCTACCTCGCTGCTCGTCCCAGACGCGTTGACTATGCCCTCTGCGCCTCCTCTCTGCTTTGTCGTGGGCTGCAGCCTGCGCCAAGGCCCAGCGACCCCCTGCACAACGAGGCCCCCGTGCACCTCCTGCTCCCGTCGACCCTGCACAATGCCTCTGCCATCCATGAGATCGCCAAGACCGAGACCTCCTTGAACATGAGCATTTCTTTTGGATCGCCAAGTACCACACCGAGCGCCAAGTACCTCTACGGATGCACTGGATGTCTACGACAAGTGTACCTCTACATCCTCAAATCACCAAGTACCGCACCGAAACGCAAGTACAATAAGGAATCCCTAAGGACTTGGATGCGACAAGTTCCTCTCCAAACGTGTACAATTACCGGCCCGTGTACCACTACTTCCTTCGACGAACTCGTTCCGCCCCGAAAATGCAAGCTTCGAAGGTATAACCGCCGAGATGACCTTCCGAGAATGAATGCATGTTGTATGGGATGCTCGTGTTTGCACCGTGCCCGAGATGTCTTTGCACGTTCCTCCTTGTTTGCCATGCTGCCGTCCCGTGGGAACCCGGAATCCGGGATCACCCCACCATCCTTGAATGACACGCTCATGCCCACTTCCTTTTGCACCGGTATCTCCGTGAGCTACCGAAACCGGTATGTTGCCGTGGCATCATTTTCGGATTTGTTGCCGTGGCACCCGTTTTGTTCTGCCATGGTGACCAAATGCTTCATAACATGCTCATGTCAACATTTTCATAAATATTGCATAAAACTTGCATATGTCATCCGCATCATGATAACAACATTAAAATGTTTAAAATTGTTGTTTGCATTAAATTGCTAAATACCATATGGGGATTTTCGGAATTGTTGTTTGTTGTTTTTGGCCTCACTTAAACTTGCCTAGATAGGTAGTTTAATTATGCTTCACCTATTGCCATGTTTAACAACATCTAATATTGTTTGGTAGCTTAAACGAGATTAAACTAAATATGTCAATGTGGTGTTTTGTCAATATGCAACTCGTTGCATACTGAGCTCCACTTAACTTGTATATTGTTTGTTGCACTTTGCCATGCCATGCCTCATTAAACTGGACATGCATCATACTTGATTGTGCATCATGCCATGATTATGCTTGTGTGTTTACCATGTTGTTTGCTTCTTTACGGTTTGCTTCTCTCGTTAGCTTCGGTTTCATTCCGGAGTTGTGAGGATTCATTCGACTACGTTCGTTTGTCTTCTTCATGGACTCGTTCTTCTTCCTAGCGGGATTTCAGGCAAGATGACCGTTACCCTGGATCTCACTACTATCATTGCTATGCTAGTTGCTTCGTTCTATCGCTTTGCCGCGCTACCTATCTCTTGTTGATCAAGCCTCCCAAATTGCCATCTCAGCCTCTAACCTTTTCACCCTTCCTAGCAAACCGTTGGTTGGCTATGTTACCGCTTTGCTCAGCCCCTCTTATAGCGTTGTTAGTTGCAGGTGAAGTCGAAGATTGCCCCATGGTGGACAGGATTATGGTTGGGATATCACAACATCTCTTATTTAATTAATGCATCTATATACTTGGTAAAGGGTGGAAGACTCGGCCTTATGCCTGGTGTTTTGTTCCACTCTTGCCGCCCTAGTTTCCGTCATATTGGCGTTATGTTCCTTGATTTTGCGTTCCTTACGCGGTTGGGTGATTTATGGGACCCCCTTAACAGTTTGCTTTGAATAAAACTCCTCCAGCAAGGCCCAACCTTGGTTTTACCATTTGCCTCACCACCACCTATACCTTTCCCTTGGGTCGGCCAACCCGAGGGTCATCTTTATTTTAGCCCCCCCGGGCCAGTGCTTCACTAAGTGCTGGTCCGAACCGAGCTGCCTGCGGGGCCACCTCGGGGAAACTTGAGGGTTGGTTTTACTCGTAGCTAGTCTCATCCGGTGTTGCCCTGAGAACGAGATATGTGCAGCTCCTATCGGGATTGTCGGCACATCGGGTGGCTTTGCTGGTCTTGTTTTACCATTGTCGAAATGTCTTGTAAACCGGGATTCCGAGACTGATCGGGTCTTCCTGGGAGAAGGAATATCCTTCGTTGACCGTGAGAGCTTGTGATGGGCTAAGTTGGGACACCCCTACAGGGTATAAACTTTCAAGAGCCGTGCCCGCGGTTATGTGGCAGATGGGAATTTGTTAATGTCCGGTTGTAGAAAACTTGACACTTGACTCAATTAAAACACATCAACCAGGTGTGTAGCCGTGATGGTCTCTTTTCGGCGGAGTCCGGGAAGTGAACACGGTTTTGGGTTATGTTTGACGTAAGTAGGAGTTCAGGATCACCTCTTGATCATTGCTAGCTTCACGATCGTTCCGTTGTTTCTCTTCTCGCTCTTATTTGCATATGCTAGCCACCATACTTGCTTAGTCGCTGCTGCAACCTCACCACTTTACCCCTTCCTTACCCATTAAGCTTTGGTAGTCTTGATACCAATGGTAATGGGATTGCTGAGTCCTCATGGCTCTCAGATTACTACAACAACAGTTGCAGGTACAGGTTATGCGATGATCATGACGCGAGAGTGATGTTTGCTTGTTTTGGAGTTCTTCTTCTGCTTCTTCTTCGACCAGGGGATAGGTTCCAGGTCGGCAGCCTGGGCTAGCAAGGTGGATGTCGTTTGAGTTTCTGTTTGTGTTTCATCCATAGTCAGATGGTGCTCTTATGTAAGATGATGTTGTATTCGTGTGGCATTGTATGCCTTTTTGTATGTATCCCCATCTATTATGTAATGTTGATGTAATGATATCCACCTTGCAAAAGCGTATCAATATGCGGTTCTATCCTTGGTGGGACCTTCGAGTCTCTTTAGGATAGTATCACATATTGGGCATGACAGTAACAGATAGTTGGTGATAAGATAATTTGTAACGGGTAATAAGCAATGAAAGTAAATAGGGTGCATCAAGGTGGCCCAATCCTTTTTGTAGCAAAGGACAAGCCTGGACAAGTTCTTATAATGAGAAAAGCGCTCCCAAGGACACATGGGAATTATCGTCAAGCTAGTTTTCATCATGCTCATATGATTCGCGTTCGTTACTTTGATAATTTGATATGTGGGTGGACCGGTGCTTGGGTACTGCCCTTTCTTGGAAAAGCATCCCACTTATGATTAACCCCTATTGCAAGCATCCGCAACTACAAAAGAAGTATTAAGGTAAACCTAACCATAGCATGAAACAAGAGGGTCCAAATCAGCCCCTTACGAAGCAACTCATAAACCAGGGTTTAAGCTTCTGTCACCCTAGAAACCCATCATCTACTTATTACTTCCCAATGCCTTCCTCTAGGCCCAAACAATGGTGAAGTGTCATGTAGTCGACGTTCACATAACACCACTAGAGGAGAGACAACATACATCTCATCAAAATATCGAACGAATACCAAATTCACATGACTACCAATAGCAAGACTTCACCCATATCCTCAGGAATAAACGTAACTACTGACAAAGCATATTCATGTTCATAATCAGAGGAGTATTAATATGCATTAAGGATCTGAACATATGATCTTCCACCAAATAAACCAACTAGCATCAACTACAAGGAGTAATCAACACTACAAGCAACCCACAGGTGCGAATCTGAGGTTTTGGTACAAAGATTGGATACAATAGATGAACTAGGGTTTGAATAGAGATGGTGCTAGTGAAGATGTTTATGGAGATTGACCCCCTCCCGATGAGAGGATCGTTGGGGGTGACAATGATGATGATTTCCCCCTCCCGGAGGGAAGTTTCCCCGGCAGAACATCTCCGCCGGAGCCCTAGATTGGTTCCACCTCGTGGCGGCAGAGTTTCGTCCCGTAAGCTTGCTTATGATTTTTTCCAGGGTAAAAGACTTCATATAGCAAAAGATGGGCACCGGAGGGCTGCCAGGGGGCCCACAAGGCAGGGGCGCACCCTGTAAGGGTGGGCGCGCCCCCACCCTCGTGGACGGTGGGTGGCCCCCCTCAGGTATTTCTTCCGCTGAATAATTCTTATTAATTCCAAAAATGACTTTCGTGGAGTTTCAAGACTTTTGGAGCTGTGCAGAATAGGTTTCCAATATTTGCTCCTTTTCCAGCCCAGAATCCCAGCTGCCGGCATTCTCCCTCTTCATGTTAAACCTTGTAAAATGAGAGTGAAAAGCCATAAGTATTGTGACATAACGTGCAATAACATCCCATGATGCAATAAATATCGATATAAAAGCATGATGCAAAATGGACGTATCATCCTCTATCAGCAAGAGTGGAAAAAGTCGTCTGCTCGTTGTGGCACCGTGTTGCTCTGTCGTTGGTCTGAGTCCACTGCAAGGATGACAGAGAACACAAGCTGGCGGCTCCCAAGGTTGCCAACACCAAGAAGCTCAACTTCCAGTCCTTCATGGACAGCTTCATCGACGCCACTACTTGTATCGCAGACAACATTGACCTTGACAGCTTCGTTGAGCCAACAAGTCCTCCTCCCGCCGAGTGAACAAACATTATGCCCCACCTTTATTTGCCTCAAAATGCCAAGTGGTTTTGTAACCGTTAAACTCTTTCACGCCTGATGCTTGAGCACTCTTGCATGCCGTGGTTCTGAACTTTTGCGGGGTTTATCTGAACTTGGTTTTCTATGAATATGATGGCTTTGCCTTTATTGCTTTCAGATGTTTTTGGATTCCGAGTGGAACTTGACCCTTCCACTCTTCCTCGAGTGGCTCTGACGATGTGATCGATCGATACCTCATCATCCTTGCAGATAGGGATGGAGCGTATGTTGTACTTGTGACGCAGCTCCGTCGATGTGTTCAGTCGACACCTCGTTGTCCTTGCGGATCAGGATGGAGCGTACGTTGTACTTGTGGCGTAGCTCAGAGGATCTTTGTGACTTAGGCGAGTACGGGGTCGCAGCTAAGTCCCCGAGTGGGAGGATTGCTCTCCACTCAGAGTTTTTTTTAACTTAGGCGAGTACGGGGTCGCAGCTAAGTCCCCGAGTGGGAGGATTGCTCTCCACTCGAAGTGTTTTTTTAACTTAGGCGAGTGCGGGGTCGTAGCTAAGTCCATGAGTGGGAGGATTGCTCTCCACTCGGAGTGTTTTTTTAACCTAGGCGAGTACGGGGTCACAGCTGAGCCCCCGAGTGGGAGGATTGCTCTCCACTCAGAGTGTTTTTTAACTTAGGCGAG
>NC_041381.1:249911549-249929717 GCF_002162155.2 Triticum dicoccoides
GGGGTCGCAGCTAAGCCCTCAGTGGAAGGATTGCTCTCCACTCGGAATGTTTTTTCAGCTTAGGCGAATTAGGTTCGCGGCTAAGCCCCCGAGTGGGAGGATTGCTCTCCACCCAGAATGTTTTTTAACTTAGGCGAGTGCAGGGTCGCAGCTAAGCCCCCGAGTGGGAGGATTGCTCTCCACTTGGAGTGTTTTTTAACTTAGGCGAGTACGGGGTCATAGCTAAGCCCCCGAGTGGGAGGATTGCTCTCCACTCGGAATGTTTTTTTAACTTAGGCGAATCAGGTTCGCGGCTAAGCCCTCGAGTGGGAGGATTGCTCTCCACTCGGAATGTTTTTTAACTTAGGCGAATTAGGTTCGCGGCTAAGCCACCCACTGGGGGATTCAGACACAAATAATTATGGGAAATCAATCATTAGGATACTGCAAAAATCTTGTCTTTGGTAAGCAAACTGAAGGACTCTTATTACAACTCGTTGATCCGAGTGGTTTAGGTATAGAAAGGGCGAAGCAGCTCTATGTTCCACGTGTGTGGCTCGTCCATTTTCTTGGCTATGTTGTAGATGTGGTATGCTCCGTTATGAAGCACCATGGTGATGATGAAGGGACCTTCCCAGGCCGGAGCGAGTTTGTGAGGCCGTTTCTGATCCACTCGGAGCACAAGGTCTCCTTCCTGGAACGCTCGACCTCTGACATTATGGGCATGGAATCGGCGCAGATCTTGCTGATAGATGGACGACCAGATCAGAGCCATCTCACGTTCCTCTTCCAGGAGATCAACTGCGTCTTGGCGTGCCTGCTCAGCTTCAGCTTCTGAGAAGAGTTCCACTCGGGGAGCATTGTGCAGCAAGTCACTTGGAAGCACAGCCTCAACCCGTACACCAAGAAGAAAGGGGTTCGGTCAGTCGACCGGTTCGGCGTTGTTCTTAGCCCCCATAGGACGGATGGTAACTCAGTCACCCAAGCTCCGACAGTGTGCTTGAGGTCGCGCATCAGTCGGGGTTTCAGCCCTTGAAGGATTAAACCATTCGCTCTTTCTGCTTGCCCATTCGACTACAGGTGTGCAACAGACGCGTAGTCGACCCAAGTGCCTTGGGAAGCACATAACACCTTAAACTCATCAGAATCAAAATTGGAGCCGTTATCTGTGATAGTTCTGTGAGGGACTCCATATTTGAATATCAACTCCTTGATGAAACTGACGGCAGTGCTTGAGTCAAAGTTTTTGATAGGATTGGCTTCGATCCATTTGGTGAACTTGTCGATTACGACGAGCAAATGAGTGAAACCACTTCTGCCAGTCTTGAAGGGTCCGACCATATCCAACCCCCAGACCGCGAACGGCCAGATGAGTGGAATAGTCTTCAAGGCAGACACAGGCTTGTGAGACACGTTGGAGTAGAACTGATAACCTGCGCACTTGCCGACTATATCCTTTGCCATCTCATTCGAACAAGGCCAATAGAATCCCGCTCAGTATGCTTTGGCCACGATGGTCCGAGAAGACGCATGGTGGCCACAGGTCCCCGAGTGGATATCGTTTAGGATCATTCAACCTTCTTCGGGGGTGATGCAGCATTGAGCCACTCCTATGACACTTTCTCTGTAAAGTTGCCCTTTGATCACGGTGAAAGCTTTCGATCGACGGACTATCTGGCGCGCCTCATCCTCATCCTTTGGGAGTTCTTGCCTGAGTAGGTACGCGATGTACGGTACCATCCAATCGGGCGTGATCACTAAGACTTCCATGACCAGGTCGACCACAATTGGGACTTCAACCTCAGTCGGATTGGTTGAACTTATCAGTTGCGGGGGCTCTTCCTTGAAGGGATCTTGTTGTACTGATAGGGTGTGGAGATGCTCCAAGAACACGTTGCTGGGGATAGGCTTCTGAGTGGAACCTATCTTCGCTAGATCATCCGCGGCTTGATTCTTGATTCGGGGTATGTGGTGGAGCTCTAACCCCTCGAACTTCTTCTCTAGCTTTCTCACTACATTGCAATAACCGGTCATTGATGGACTCCTGACGTCCCACTCCTTCATTACTTGATTAACCACTAAGTCTAAGTCACCATAGACCATCAAGCGCCGGACGCCGAGTGAAATGGCCATACGCAACCTGATGTAGGGCGGAACCCTAGGAGGCCGATCTTTCACGTTTGGAGAGGATCCCTACGAGGAACATGAAGAACCCGCGGAGGGGAATGAGGGAAATCACGGGGAAACGCAAGAGAAAACACTCAACCAACACGAATATCATCACACATGTGCTAGATCCAAGAAACACAAAGAGATACACGGTCCAAATCCAACAAAGGACGATACAAGTGGCGGTAGTTCATCTCCGAGAGGAGGTCTTGAATCCACGAGGGATCTTCACGTAAAGGGGTCTTGAATCCATGGTGGATCTTCTCCGAAGAGGCCGCGGTCTCTCACGAGGAGGAGATCCGTATGGATGAGCAAAGCTCTATCTCAAATGAGCTAATCCTTTGCTAACCCTAACTAGGAGGAGGTGGGAGAGTATATATAGTGCTAGCCCACGAAGGGGTAAGTGAGAGGGAGATACATGGGCCCTTGGCCCGTTCTCTGCGCACAGGCAGGTGCCGGATGTCCGAGCTGGGGCCGAATGTCTGGGGCTTCGCGACGGGCCGGATGTTCGAGCTGGGAGGCCGGATGTTCGGGATGGCCTAGGTGCCCTGCGGTTGTTCTCTGGATAGGCGGGGTACGAATGTCCGGGCTGATGGGGTTCAACTTCTAGACGCGTTCTGTGATGGGAAGGGCCAGATGTCCGGGCTGTGGCCGGATGTCCGGGCTTGCGGGAAGGGCCGGATGTCCGGGCTGGGGCTGGATGTCCGGGGCCTGTAGCAGCTGACTCTTCTTCCTTCTCCTCTTCCATGCTTGGCCTTGGTCCTTTGATTCTCCATGGTCATCTCGGTTGCACCTCAGTATAGGCAAGGTCCATGCATGAGGTAGTAGCCATGTCTCACACGTGGAAAGTGACGGTTCGAAGAGGAGTGAATTCACCTTGTGTCCAATGGCGTATGTTTGAGGTCTCGTCATATGTCCTCTCGGGGCTTGGAGAGTAGTCGGAGTGTACATGGGGATGAATGTGGGATGCTCCGCATCACAACCCACACAATAATGACTCATACTCAGCTTCATTGTTTGAAGAATCAAAGTGAATCTAGAGGACATAACTGAGCTTGTCTCCTCTTGGGGACACCAAAACCACCCCTGCGCCAGAGCCATTCAACATCTTGAACCCATCAAATAATATAGTCCAATGCTCCGACTAAATCTGAGTCGGTTGCTATTGTTCAATCCACTCTGCGAGGAAATCTGCTATTGCTTGGGAATTGATGGATTTCTTTGCCTCAAACTTGATATCTAAAGGAAGGAGTTCAATCGCCCATTTTGCCACTCGACCAGTTGCATCTCTGCTATTTAGAATTTCTGACAATGGGGTGTCACTGACGACTGAAACCGAGAGGTCTGAGAAGTAGTGTGCAACTTTCTTCATGGTCAGGTAAATCCCATAAACAAGCTTCTGATAATGAGGATATCTTTGCTTGGACAGGGTCAAGACTTCTGAAATGTAATACACAGGGCGCTGAACTTTGAAGGCCTTGCCTTCTTCTTCCTGCTCGACCATGAGCACTGTGCTAACAACCTGTCTAGTGGCTACAATGTAAAGCAGTAAAGGCTCCTTGCTGACTAGAGCAGCAAGCACCGGCTAGGTGGAAAGCAGGGCTTTGAGCTCTGATACGTCCATTTTGCATCATGCTTTTATATTGATATTTATTGCATTATGGGCTGTTATTACACGTTATGTCACAATACTTATGCCTATTCTCTCTTATTTTACAAGGTTTACATGAAGAGGGAGAATGCCGGCAGCTGGAATTCTGGGCGGGAAAAGGAGCAAATATTAGAGACCTATTCTGCACAACTCCAAAAGTCCGGAAACTCCACAAAAGTTATTTTTGGAATTAATAAAAAAATACTGGGTGAAGAAAGTACCACAGGGGGCCCACACCCTGGCCACGAGGGTGGGGGGCACGCCCTACTCCCCTGGGCGTGCCCCCCTGCCTCGTGGGCCCCCTGGCAGGCCTCCAGTGACCATCTCCTGCTATATGAAGTGTTTTACCCAGGAAAAAAAAATCATAAGCAAGCTTTCAGGAGAGACACCACCGCCACGAGGCGGAACCTTGGCGGAACCAATCTAGGGCTCCGGCGGAGCTGTTCTGCCAGGGAAACATCCCTCCGGGAGGGGGAAATCATCATCATCGTCATCACCATCGATCCTCTCATCAGGAGGGGGTCAATCGCCATCAACATCTTCACCATCACCATCTCCTCTCAAACCCTAGTTTATCTCTTGTGTCCAATCTTTGTCCCAAAACCTCAGATTGGTACCTGTGGGTTGCTAGTAGTGTTGATTACTCCTTGTAGTTGATGCTAGTTGGTTTATTCGGTGGAAGATCATATGTTCAGATCCTTTATGCATATTAATACCCCTCTGATTATGAACATGAATATGATTTGTGAGTAGTTACGCTTGTTCCTGAGGACATGGGAGAAGTCTTGCTATAAGTAGTCATGTGAATTTGGTATTCGTTTGATATTTTGATGAGATGTATGTTGTCTCTCCTCTAGTGGTGTTATGTGAACGTCGACTACATGAAACTTTACCATTGTTTGGGCCTAAAGGAAGGCATTGGGAAGTAATAAGTAGATGATGGGTTGCTAGAGTGACAGAAGCTTAAACCCTAGTTTATGCGTTGCTTCATAAGGGGCTGATTTGGATCCATATGTTTCTTGCTATGGTTAGGTTTACCTTAATACTTCTTTTGTAGTTGGGGATGCTTGCAATAGGGGTTAATCATAAGTGGATGCTTGTCCAAGAAAGGGCAGTATCCAAGTACCGGTCGACCCACATATCAAATTATCAAAGTAATGAACGCGAATCATATGAGCGTGATGAAAACTAGCTTGACGATAATTCCCATGTGTCCTCGGGAGAGTTTTTCTCCATATAAGAACTTATCCAGGCTTGTCCTTTGCTACAAAAAGGATTGAGCCATCTTTATGCATCTTATTTACTTTCATTACTTGTTACCCATCACGAATTATCTTATCACAAAACTATATGTTACCTATAATTTCAGTGCTTGCAGAGAATACCTTACTGAAAACCGCTTGTCATTTCCTTCTGCTCCTTCTTGGGTTCGACACTCTTACTTATCTAAAGGACTACGATAGATACCCTACACTTGTGGGTCATCAAGACTCTTTTCTGGCGCCATTGCCATGGAGTGAAGCGCCTTTGGTAAGTGGAACTTGGTAAGGAAAAATTTATATAGTGTGCTGAAATTTACTGTCACTTGTTACTATGGAACATAATCCCTTGAGGGGCTTGTTCGGGGTATCTTCACCCCGACCATTAGAGCAAAGAGTTGCTCCTCAACCCGCTAAACCTACTGAAAATGTTTACATTGAAATTCCTTCGTGATGTAGGGTGGAACCCTATAGCGTCGATCTTTCACGTTTGGAGTGGATCCTACGGGGAATCACGAAGAACACGCGAAAGCACAAAGGGAAACACGGGGGAAAATGAGAGGGAATCACTCTACCAACAAGGAATCGATCACACAAGTGCTAGATCACCACACACATCGAGTAACATATGATCCACAATCAACAAAGGGAAAGGATACAACGGAATCGTTCTTCTCCAAGAGGAGGCCTTGATGTTGTTCCCTAAAGAGGGGTCTTGAATCCGCTTGGGGATCTTCTCCTGAGAGGTCCTGATCTCCGAGGAGAAGTATCCAAGTGGATGAGCAAAGGCTCTCACACAAACATGAGCTAATCCAATGCCGAGTCTCAAAAGGAGGAGGAGGAGTCCTATTTATAGGCTAGGGGGCGAAGGGGTACACGGGCTCAGCCCAACACGCGCACACAGGCGCTGGCCGGATGATCCGGGTCCGAAGCCGGATGATCCGGGCTGGTCCGGATGATCCGGGTGGAGGCCCGGATGATCCGGAGACTCGGCTGGTGGAGGCGCAGGGCCGGATGTTCGGCTGGCGGTCTGGACGTCCGGGCAGGGTCCGGATGATCCGGGACGGGGTCCGGATGATCCGGCTTCAGTGGGGAGGCTTCTGTAGTCTTCGGTCGAATTAGCCGGATCGTCCGGGCTGGGGTCCAGATCGTCCGGGCTCTGTCCGGATCGTCTGGGCTGCCGTCCGGATCGTCCGACCACCCTGGTCCTTGGTGCTTTTTCCTCTCCGTCTTCATGCATGTCTTCCGCTTCCGGTTCTCCTTGCTTCCTAGCTTCTTCACGGTGAACTCCTTGGTACCTGAGTATGCATAGCATTTCCGTTTGAGGTAGTAACCATGTCTCATGTGAATCGAAAGGGAATTGTGAGAGGAGTGATGTCACCTCGGTTTCAAGAGCTCTTGCACGTGCTCGAGTCATAGGTCCTTGAGGGGTTGGATGTGTTGCTGTAGAGTCCATGGGGATGATGGAAGGATTGATGAGGACATCAATACCATTGTTACACCCACAGCCCCTACTGCTACATATATGGGACCAATTACTAGAGCTCGCGCACGCCAATTAAATTATCAGGTACTTTCGTTTCTTGGTAATGATTCTAATGTTCATGAGAATATGATGCTGCCTAAATTGGATACATTTGTTTTGCTTATAAATGAAGGGCCTAGCTTGGAGAAGGATGAACATTGGAGCAAGAACAAGCATGGAGATGATGCCATGCGCAAGGGGAACAAGAATGGAGTTACAAGTGATGATTTCAGGACTTTGAAGCCACCATAATGGGTGCATGAAGCCATGGACGAAATATACAAGATGCCACTTCATAAATTTCGTCCCAAGGCTATTATAGGTGCTGCGTCACCTTTTTATTGGGCCAGGCCCATGTAATTTTGAAATACATAAGTATAGGCTATTTTTAGAGTCCGTATGTGTGGGGAAACAAGAGATAGGGTTGATTTCGGACCCCTCCACCAAGGGCCACGAAATTCCCCCTCTCTTCCTCCATATATACAGCCCTTAGGGCACCGTTTAGACTTTGGGTTTTGTTTAGATTAAAGTTCGCCATAGCTGCAACTTCGCGTACTTCGTTTGTGTTCAACGACCAGACAAAGGCGTCACAGAACCCCACCTTGATCAATAAAGCTTTCATCTTATATTCGCAATATCCAGATTGCAATCTTTGTTTCTTGCTTGTTCTTCATTTGCTTGCAGGAAACAGACCCTCGTGGTCAGGTTGATCGTGCTCCGGCGTGGTCAATAACCTCTCGGAGTTGGTTTAGCAATTGCTAAGGCGCGACGTCCTCGCACGTTCGTAGTCGGATCGTCAAAGTCAACTGCCACCAAAGCGATATCCATCATCTCATCGAAAGACGGGACACCTTTGCCTCTATCAAGTGGTATCAGATTTCCAGGTTGCTCGGTGAGATTTTACAGTTTTTCGTAGTTTAGATCGAGTCTGTTCTTCATACCTATAGTCCATGAAAAAGCCAAAAAAAAATTAGGGTTAGTTCATCCCATCCGAACCAATCTGAGCCTTGCATAATCTTTTCTGTATTTGCTTTGTTGAATTTGCGGTTGCATCGTCGTGTCCAGTTGCTGGTCTTAGCGTCTAGTCTTTTAGAGTTTCGAGTTCTGTTCACAGGTTGTCACGTCGCTGCTGGCATATATCACCACCGCATCATCATCGTCGCTGTTGCCATATACCACCACCACATATTCACCGCCAATCCGAATCCATATACGCCACCACATATCCGCTACCATCACGCCAATCCGAGTTCACCTGCAACAATTATCCGCCACCTGTCCGTGTTCCACCAGATTCATCTCCACCACCAGTCCGAGTTCCACCAGATTCATCTCCGCCACCAGTCCTAGTCCGAGTCTAGTAATTGTTGCATTGTTCTCGATTTCCAGATCACGCGATACTCCGAGTCATGACAGAGAAGGACTCCCCAACTTCCGAGCCATCCACAGAAGAAAAATAGTTCCAATTTCAAAAAAAAAAAACTAAGTCTGGAAAATTCTGGCTAGGTAGTTTTTAGACCATTTGTAGACTTTTTCGAAATTTTTTTTGTTGCGGAGCAAAAAAAAAGTGGAAAAAAAAAGTGCAAAAAAAAGAGATAAAAAAAATTCAGAGTGTGCTCCTCCCTTGTTTACGTGCCGCGCCGTGATTTTGTTGGTGTTCTAGGATCGCGTCTCTAGCACGGTCTAGCCTAGGACCAGCATAGTACCGTCGTTGAGCGTTTATTTAACTTTGCATCTCTGAATTGATTATTGCTGACCCTTTTCGCTACCATATTATAAGCCTTCCCAGCTCCACATACATCTACGTCGTGCGTTTGACTCTCCCTGGTAATCGCTCTATCCAAGCTTTGAGAGTTTTGACTACAACGGTTGCCGATCACCGCCTGTTGCTGGGTAAGAACTGGTAAGAATTTGAGTTTTGCTTGACGGATTTGTGACACCCACCACCACCACTTGTTAGTAGTCTGTAGGATCATATTCTTGTGTGTTTCTATTGCTGCTAACCATGCCAGGATCACAAGCCGACGAGATTGACTGGGAGAATTTATCGAACAAGGAGCTTCATGATAAGTTTCAGCAAATGATGACTGAACAGGTGCAAGATGTGCTGAACAATTTTGAAGAGGCCATGGAGACGATCACTGGCCTTGAGAAGACGTTCGAAACAAAGCTCGATAACAAGTTTAATGAATTGCTCACGCGTCTTCCACCACCACCACCCGCTGCACCTAACGCACCTCTCCAACAACAACAACAACGACTACCTCCACATCGCGAAACAGACCTTCGCCGAGCGAGTCGTGTTCCTCTTGCGTTTGGCCAAACTGTTGGTGCTGCTGTTGATACTTCTGTGGCTCCTGCTGCTGATGCGGAGGAGGATGATTATGTGGGAGATTATGAGGATGAGGTTGATCAAAATCAGCACTACGTGCAGCCACCTACACCACCACCAGCAGGTCGACCTCAGGTATATATTCGTAATGGTAGGCCTGCACCACCACCTCAGGTACGAGATGATGTCCATATTCCTAAGCTGAAATTGAATATTCCACCATTTGAGGGTAGATATGTTCCTGATATATATCTTACTTGGGAGTTAGAAACTGAACAACGATTTACATGTTTACAATATCCTGAGGAGAGACGAGTTGCTGCTGCTGTTTGTACTTTCACTAGTTTTGCATGTGTATGGTGGTCTGAACATTGTAGATTATATCCTATTCCAACTACTTGGGCTGCTTTGAAAACTGCTATGCGTACTCGTTGGGTTCCACCATATTATCAACGTGAATTGCTTCAAAAATTACAGCGTTTAAGACAAGGGAAAAATTCTGTAGAAGAATATTATCAGGAATTACAAACTGGCATGATTAGATGTGGTATTGTTGAGGAGAATGAAGCTATGCTTGCACGTTTTCTGGGTGGATTAAATAGAGAGATTCAGACCATTCTAGACTATAAGGAGTATACTAATATCACTCGTTTATTCCATCTTGCTTGTAAAGCTGAACGTGAAGTGCAGGATCGACAAGCATTGGGGCGAACTAACTTTTCTGCAGGCCGACCTTCATCATGGACACCACGTGCATCTTCTACTTCAACTGCACCAGCACCTCCATCCGGTGCCACCTCCAGCCGTGATACAAGAAAACAGGCACAACCACCATTATCTGCCAAGAGTGCACCTGCGGGGCCTGCACAGCGTTCTTCTTCTTCCATGGCATCAACAGGGCACACAAGTGATATTATTTGTCGTCATTGTAAGGGAGGAGGTCATTATGCGAGAGAATGCAAATCTCCGCGTGTGATGGTTGCTACCGCGGATGGTGGATATGAGTCCGCTAGTGACTATGATGAGGAGACTTTGGCTCTTATTACACGTGAAGAACATGGTGGAGATGATTCTGATCATGAGACTCAATACATGGCTCCTGAAGACGCTGACAGGTATGAATGTTTAGTTGCTCAACGTGTTTTGAGTGTGCAGGTCACACAAGCTGAACAAAATTAGAGGCACAATTTGTTCCATACCAAGGGAGTTGTGAAAGAACGTTCTGTGCGCGTCATCATCGATGGAGGGAGCTGCAACAACTTGGCTAGCATGGAGATGGTGGAGAAGCTTTCTCTCACCACAAGACCACATCCACATCCTTACTACATCCAATGGTTCAACAACAGCGGCAAGGTTAAGGTAACACGTACTGTTCGTGTGCATTTTAGTATCTCTACATATGCTGATTATGTTGATTGTGATGTGGTACCTATGCAAGCATGTTCCTTATTACTTGGTAGACCATGGCAATTTGATAAAAATTCTGTACACCATGGTAGAAACAATCACTATACTCTTGTTCATAAGGATAAAAATATTACTTTGCTTCCTATGACTCCTGATTCCATTTTGAAAGATGATATTAATAGATCTAATAAAGCAAAACAGGAGACGAATAAGAGTGAAAATCAGATTGTGGCAAAAGAATTTGAGCAGCAAATGAAGCCTAATAATAAACCATCTAGTGTTGCTTCTGAAATTAAATTGAAAAGTGCATTTTTATTTGCCACCAAATCTGATATTGATGAGCTAGATTTCAGGAAATCTGTTTGCTATGCTTTTGTGTGCAAAGAGGCATTATTTTCATTCGAGGACGTGCCTTCCTCTTTGCCTCCTGCTGTCACTAACATTTTGCAGGAGTTCGCTGACGTCTTTCCACAAGACGTGCCACCGGGATTACCGCCTATTCAAGGGATTGAGCATCAGATTGACTTAATTCCCGGTGCTTCACTGCCAAACCGTGCACCATACCGTACCAATCCAGAGGAGACGAAGGAGATTATGCGTCAAGTACAAGAGCTTCTCGACAAAGGTTATATACGCGAATCCCTTAGTCCTTGTGTTGTTCCTATTATTCTAGTGCCGAAAAAGGATGGTACATCACGTATGTGTGTTGATTGTAGAGGCATTAATAATATTACTATTCGTTATCGTCATCCTATTCCTAGGCTAGATGATATGCTTGATGAATTGAATGGCTCTACAATATTCTCCAAAGTTGATTTGTGTAGTGGATACCATCAAATTCGTATGAAATTGGGAGATGAATGGAAAACAACATTCAAAACTAAGTTTGGATTATATGAGTGGTTAGTCATGCCTTTTGGGTTAACTAATGCACCTAGTACTTTCATGAGATTAATGAACGAAGTTTTACGTGCTTTCATTTGACGATTTGTGGTAGTTTACTTTGATGACATATTGATTTATAGCAGATCTTTGGAAGAACATTTGGAACATTTACGTGTTGTTTTTATTGCTCTACGTGATGCACGTTTGTTTGGTAACCTTGGGAAGTGCACCTTTTGCACCGACTGAGTATCTTTTCTTGGCTATGTTGTTACTCCACAGGGAATTGAAGTTGATAAAGCCAAGATTGAAGCTATTGAGAGTTGGCCGCAACCCAAAACGGTCACACAAGTGAGGAGTTTTCTTGGCCTCGCTGGATTCTATAGGCGTTTTGTGAGAGATTTCAGCACCATTGCTGCACCTCTCAATGAGCTTACAAAGAAAGATGTGCCTTTTCTTTGGGGTACCGCACAGGAAGAAGCCTTCTCGGTATTGAAAGATAAGTTGACACATGCTCCTTTACTCCAACTTCCCGATTTTAATAAGACTTTTGAGCTTGAATGTGATGCTAGTGGAATTGGATTAGGCGGTGTGTTATTACAAGATGGCAAACCTGTTGCATACTTTTCTGAAAAATTGAGTGGGCCTAGTCTGAATTATTCTACTTATGATAAAGAATTATATGCTCTTGTTCGGACTTTAGAAACATGGCAACATTATTTATGGCCCAAAGAATTTGTTATACATTCTGATCATGAATCTTTGAAACATATTAAAAGTCAAGCTAAACTGAATCGTAGACATGCTAAATGGGTTGAATTCATTGAGACTTTTCCTTATGTCATTAAACACAAGAAGGGAAAAGAAAATGTTATTGCTGATGCATTGTCTCGCCGCTATACTATGCTTTCACAACTTGACTTCAAAATATTTGGTTTGGAGACCATCAAAGATCAATATGTGCATGATGCTGATTTTAAAGATGTAATGCAGAATTGTAAAGAAGGAAGAATGTGGAACAAGTTCGTCGTTAATGATGGATTTGTGTTTCGTGCTAACAAGCTATGCATTCCAGCTAGCTCCGTTCGTCTTTTGTTGTTGCAGGAGGTGCATGGAGGAGGATTAATGGGACACTTTGGCGTGAAGAAGACGGAGGACGTACTTGCTACACATTTCTTTTGGCCAAATATGAGATGGGATGTTGAGCGTTTTATTGCTCGCTACACTACATGTCAAAAAGCTAAGCCACGACTCAATCCTCATGGTTTATATATGCCGTTACCTGTACCTAGTGTTCCTTGGGAGGATATATCTATGGACTTTGTTTTAGGTTTACCTCGAACAAAGAAGGGGAGGGATAGCATATTTGTTGTCGTGGATAGATTCTCGAAAATGGCACACTTTATACCATGGCATAAAAGCGATGATGCTGTTAATGTTGCTGATTTGTTCTTTCGTGAAATTATTCGCTTGCATGGTGTGCCAAATACTATTGTTTCAGATCGTGATACTAAATTTCTTAGCCACTTTTGGAGATGTTTATGGGCTAAGTTGGGGACTAAACTGCTTTTTAGTACTACTTGTCACCCCCAAACTGATGGACAATCTGAAGTAGTCAATAGAACATTGTCTACTATGCTTAGGGCTGTTTTGAAGAATAATAAGAAAATGTGGGAGGAATCCTTGCCTCATATTGAATTTGCTTATAATCGTTCATTGCATTCTACTACTAAGATGTGCCCTTTTGAAGTTGTGTATGGTTTCCTACCTCGTGCACCTATTGATTTGTTGCCTCTTCCATCTTTGGAGAAGGTTAATTTTGATGCTAAACAACGTGCTGAATTGATTTTAAAAATGCATGAGTTAACTAAGGAAAACATTGAGCGTATGAATGCTAAATATAGACTTGCCGGAGATAAGGGTAGAAAACATGTTGTGTTTGCACCTGGAGATCTTGTTTGGTTACATTTGCGTAAGGATAGATTTCCTGATTTGCGCAAATCAAAGCTAATGCCACGTGCTGATGGTCCCTTTAAGGTGTTAGAGAAAATAAATGATAATGCATATAAACTTGAGCTGCCTGCAGATTTTGGGGTTAGTCCCACTTTTAACATTGCAGATTTGAAGCCTTATTTGGGTGAGGAAGATGAGTTTTCGTCGAGGACGACTTCATTTCAAGAAGGGGAGGATGATGAGGACATCAATACCATTGTTACACGCACAGCCCCTACTGCTACATATATGGGACCAATTACTAGAGCTCGCACACGCCGATTAAATTATCAGGTACTTTCGTTTCTTGGTAATGATTCTAATGTTCATGAGAATATGATGCTGCCTAAATTGGATACATTTGTTTTGCTTATAAATGAAGGGCCTAGCTTGGAGAAGGATGAACATTGGAGCAAGAACAAGCATGGAGATGATGCCATGCGCAAGGGGAACAAGAACGGAGTTACAAGTGATGATTTCAGGACTTTGAAGCCACCATAATGGGTGCATGAAGCCATGGACGAAATATACAAGATGCCACTTCATAAATTTCGTCCCGAGGCTATTATAGGTGCTGCGTCACCTTTTTATTGGGCCAGGCCCATGTAATTTCGAAATACATAAGTATAGGCTATTTTTAGAGTCCGTATGTGTGGGGAAACAAGAGATAGGGTTGATTTCGGACCCCTCCACCAAGGGCCACGAAATTCCCCCTCTCTTCCTCCATATATACAGCCCTTAGGGCACCGTTTAGACTTTGGGTTTTGTTTAGATTAAAGTTCGCCATAGCTGCAACTTTGCGTACTTCGTTTGTGTTCAACGACCAGACAAAGGCGTCACAGAACCCCACCTTGATCAATAAAGCTTTCATCTTATATTCGCAATATCCAGATTGCAATCTTAGTTTCTTGCTTGTTCTTCGTTTGCTTGCAGGAAACAGACCCTCGTGGTCAGGTTGATCGTGCTCCGGCGTGGTCAATAACCTCTCGGAGTTGGTTTAGTGATTGCTAAGGCGCGACGTCCTCGCACGTTCGTAGTCGGATCGTCAAAGTCGACTGCCACCAAAGCAATATCCATCATCTCATCGAAAGACAGGACACCTTTGCCTCTATCAAGGATGCTCCGCATCACTTCGGGTATGATAGAGAAACTGCTAACTAATCCCTTTATAGGAGATGGAACATTGCATCCCGATTTACACCTAATCTATGTGGATGAAGTTTGTGGATTATTTAAGCTTGTAGGTATGCCCGACGATGTTATCAAGAAAAATGTCTTCCCTTTATCTTTGAAGGGAGAGGCATTGACATGGTTTAGGCTATGTGATGATATGGGATCATGGAACTGCAACCGATTGAAATTGGAGTCATCAGAAGTTTTATCCTATGCATCTTGTTCATCGTGATCGTAATTATATATATAATTTTTGGCCTCGCGAAGGAGAAAGCATTGCTCAAGCTTGGGGGAGGCTTATGTCAATGTTATATTCATGCCCCAGTCATGAGCTCTCAAGAGAAATGATTATTCAAAATTTTTATGCTCTCTCTCAACAATCGCTCAATGCTCGATACTTCTTGTACTGGTTCTTTTATGATGAAGACTATTGAATTCAAATGGGATTTGTTGGAAAGAATCGAATGCAACTCTTAATATTGGGATCTCGATGAAGGTAAGGAGTCAGGTATGACACCTAAATTTGATTGTGTTAAATCTTCTATGGATACCGATGCTTTTCGTGAATTTAGCACTAAATATGGACTTGACTCTGAGATAGTAGCTTCTTTCTGTGAATCATTTGCTACTCATGTTGACCTCCCTAAGGAGAAGTGGTTTAAATATAATCCTCCCATCGAAGTAAAAGTAGTTGAACCTATTAAAGTTGAAGAAAAGACTATCACTTATAATGATCCTATTGTTCCTACTACCTATATTGAGAAACCACCTTTCCCTGTTAGGATAAAAGATCATGCTAAAGCTTCAACTGTGGTTCGTAAGAGTAATACTAGAACACCTACACCACCTGAGCAAATTAAAGTTGAACCTAGTATTGCTATGGTTAAAGATCTCTTGGCTGATAATATTGATGGGCATGCTATTTACTTCTGTGATGAAGCTGCTAGAATTTCTAGACTAGATACTAAGAATAAACATAGACCTGTTGTAGGCATGCCTGTTATTTCTGTTAAAATAGGAGATCATTGTTATCATGGTTTATGTGATATGGGTGCTAGTGCTAGTGCAATACCTCATTCCTTATACAAAGAAATTATGCATGATATTGCACCCGCTGAGATAGAAGAAATTGATGTTACAATTAAGCTTGCCAATAGAGATACTATTTCACCAGTTGGGATTGTTAGAGATGTTGAAGTCTTGTGTGGGAAAGTTAAATATCCTGCTGATTTTCTTGTTCTTGGTTCCCCACAAGATGACTTTTGTCCCATTATATTTGGTAGACCCTTCTTGAATACTGTTAATGCCCGCCACCGTCACATCGCACGGGTGCTCTCCGGGCCCGCCCGACTTTCACAATGGTCTCAAGTGAAGTCCAGGTAACTGTGTGTCCAGACATCAAGGGGAAAACCCGAGGAATCACCCCGGTGGATTCCACTCGATGTAATCATCAAGATGAACGTAAGAGGAACCACCCTCGAGGTTCACACTTGAGGTGTTGCACGACAGAGCCGTATCAGGAATGGTGAAGCAGGAACCACCCTCGATGACCACAACCGAATAGCTACACTACAGAGATCTCATCAGGAGTGATGTATGAGGTTCCACCCTCGGCACTTGATGGTAACTCTGCAGAGTCAAGCAACAAAAAGGGGCATGATGTGATGTGAGGTGTTGGGCTCCGGTCGTCGATCACGTTGATCGTGTCCTCGATGATGAAGCAAGGGCAACAAGGATAAGGTGGGGGTCACTGATGGATCACTAGCCAACCTATACTAAGCAGTTTAGGATAAGCAGGTAAGGTACAACAGCAGGTACAAAAGCAGGCTATGCATCAGAATAGGAGCAATCAAATACGGTAGCAAAATCTAATGCAAGCATGAGAGAATGGAATGGGTGATATCAGGATGATCAAAGGGGGGGCTTGCCTAGAAGCTCCGGTGAAAGGGAAGAAGGATCGTCGTCGACATAGTCAATCACAGGGGCATCAACAGCGGTCTCTGGGTCTACCGAAGAGAAGAGGGGGAAGAAATAGTAAATATAATGCAATAGATGCAACACAGATGTATGACGGGGTAACACGCAGGGCTAGGGGTGTTCTAACGCGGTGCTACACGATACCGGTGAAGTGGCATAACATCCGAGAAAGTTTTCCCAGTTTCGGACGTCTGTCAAACAGATGAACCGGAGGGGAAAGGTTCGACGTTTTCCATGATAGGGACGTGTGGCGGGCGAACAGACCGCGCATTTGGATTTGTCTCGTCATTCTGAGAAACTTTGATGTATAAAACTTTTTCATCCGAGTTACGATTTATTTTGTAAGATTTTTCAAAGATTTAACAATACCCGGAAAATCCTTGAAATTTCACCAAGTCTGAGAATTCATCAGTTTTTTAAACATCACTTAGCTGTTTTCAAAAGGCTACAACTATTGTTCTATACATTCTATGGGTTAGTGCCTTATATCAAAATTGAGCATTCTCTGTGAACTACATGTTAGTAACATTTACATCCATGATAGAGTTCATTTGCTTGATCATCAACAGCTCTAAAGTAGCTATGAAAATAAAGCTTTTTTTTGGTTTTTCTGTTAAGAGAACATAGAACTTTGTGATTTTCATAGGATTTAATCCATGCATCAAAAGGATTTGGTCCAGTGGGGTAAAATGAAGTTTGTCAAGTATACTTTCTACCCATATTTTTCTTAGTCCTGTTAACAACTCTTTAGTCTATGTTTAGTGGTTGTTTAGAGGGCTAGTCATTGTAGAAATACAAAAGCTAGCCAGTGTAGGTACAGTACTTAGCAGTAGTAGTATAAGCAGAGCATTGGCAGCAGCAACGCAGTAGCGAAGAGCAGTAACAGTGGTTAGGAGCAGCAAGCATCAGTAGCACACGACAGCAAAAGCAAGCCGCTCACGGGCGTGGCCTGGTCGCGGCGGGACACACACGCGGGCGGTCGCGGTCGTACATCGGCGCAGGAAGTGGCAGCAGCATCGGCAAATCAGCAACAACAACGGAGCTAGCAGCGAGCAGTGCAGGCGTGCACGAGAGACAACGGGCAGACGGGTGCACATGCGCGTGAGCATGGCAGTGGCCGGCCACGGCACTGGTCAGCGAGGAGCGGCACGGGAGCGGCAAGGCGGATGTGGCCAGCGTGGGCACGGCGCGTAGGCGAGCAGCAGCAGGCGAGCCTGGCAGCAAACAACAGTGACAGCAGGGCAGCGGTGGCAGAAGTCACGGCACGCAGCAAGCAATATGCAACGCGGCTGGCCACGGCTAGCAGGTGAGCACGCAGGCGTGCGTGCGTGGAGGCACGACCGTGGGCGCGTGTAGGTGATGCTGGGGTGCGGAGATGGGTAGGTGAGCACGTCGACAGGGGCGACGTCTTACGGTGGCTATGGGTGGTGTTTGGCAATGGGAGTAGAGGAGAAAGGGAGGAGGGGACGAGCGGCTCACCGGGAGCCTGTAGGTGTGCAAGAGCATGCTCAGGGAGGGGTTGGAGCACAGGACGATGACAGACTTGAAGAAGAAGGTGGCGGTGCCCCAGGAGGAAGACAGGTGAATTGATGGCTCGGTGGCGCTCCAACTCGAATCCACGCTCGTAGTGGATGAAGACGAAGACGGAGAAGCTCCTGGACGTCCTGGCCGGTGGCCGCGAGCTTCACCGGGGCGCGTCCATGGCAGCACTCGGATGCGCGAGGCAGAGAGCAACGAGGGAGAGAGGGGGTCTAGAGGGAGTGGGGTGAGTGGAGTGGCAGGGGGAGGAGCCCGAGGAGGCGCGGGTGGTGGCCTTATCCTC
>NC_041381.1:249930121-249937088 GCF_002162155.2 Triticum dicoccoides
TGTTTTGTTTTTTCATTTTCTTTATGCAATTTCTTTTAGC
Source organism: Triticum dicoccoides (assembly GCF_002162155.2). NCBI lineage: Eukaryota > Viridiplantae > Streptophyta > Magnoliopsida > Poales > Poaceae > Triticum > Triticum dicoccoides. The sequence continues at coordinate 249,930,162 of NC_041381.1, forward strand.
CAGCAAATCTATTTTGTAATATGTGGGACTTGCCCACATAAATATTTTGCATTAACTAGCACTGCCACTAAAAGTTAGGAAGGCTTTTGAGTTTGTTTGAACTTTTCATAAATGGGAAGGCATTTAAATATGTTGTTCTAGCACTGTTTTAATTAGTTTAGAGCATTAAACCACTTTATAAAATTGTTGGTTCACCACCATAATTAGTTATGGAATATTTGCCACACTTGAACATTTAGTTTTTGACCTACAAAAACTTTTGTTTTTTTACTTTAATTTAAATTTGAATTTGACCCGATTTCGAATCAATGAGAGTTTTAACAACAGAGATCGTGGTGACGTGGCATCATTAGCAGAGGATTACTGTAGCTTGATTATCCGGGCATCACATCACGCTTCATCAGAAGGGCAGCAAGGTTGGTGTAGAGACCCTCCGTGATCGAATCCCCCTCCGGTAGGGTGCCGGAAAAGGACCCATGATGGGATCTCACGGGAACAGAGGCTTGCGGCGGCGGAAAAGTATTTTGGTGGACGCTTCTGATGTTGGGGGAAAATTTGGCAATTTATAGTGCAATGATTAGGGTTGGGGACTCCCGAGGGGCTAATACATCTCCAACGTATCTATAATTTTTGATTGTTCCATGCTATTATATTATCCATCTTGGATGTTTTATATGCATTTATATGCTATTTTCTATGATTTTTGGGACTAACCTATTAACCTAGAGCCCAGTGCCAGTTTCTGTTTTTTCCTTGTTTTTGAGTTCTATAGAAAGGGAATACCAAACGGAGTCCAATTGACCCGAAAATTTACGGAGATTATTTTTGGACCAGAAGAAGCCCACGGAGCATCGGAGATGGACCAGAAGAGTCCTGAGTCAACCATGGGGGTGGGAGGCGCGCCCTACCCCCCGGGCACACCCCCTACCTCGTGGACCCCCTGACTTGTTCCCTACGCCAACACCTCTTATATATCCCAAAACTTCCAGAAAAGAACCAAGATTGGGATTTCCGCCGCCGCAAGCCTCTGTAGAGACCATAAACCAATTGGGACCCTGTTCCGGCACCCTGCCGGAGGGGAAATCATCACCGGTGTCCATCTTCATCATCCCGACGCTCTCCACGATGAGGAGGGAGTAGTTCACCCTCGGGGCTGAGGGTATGTACTAGTAGCTATGTGTTTGATCTCTCTCTCTCTCTCTCTCTCTCTCTCGTGTTCTTGATTTGGCACGATCTTGATGTATCGCGAGCTTTGCTATTATAGTTGGATCTTATGATGTTTTTCCCCCTCTACCTTATTGTAACAGACTGAGTTTTCCCTATGAAGTTATCTTATCGGATTGAGTCTTTAAGGATTTGAGAACACTTGATGTATGTCTTGCATGTGCTTATTTGTGGTGACAATGGGATATTCACGTGATCCACTTGATGTATGTTTTGGTGATCAATTTGCAGGTTTTGTTACCTTGTGAACTTATGCATAGGGGTTGGCACACGTTTTTGTCTTGACTCTCCGGTAGAAACTTTGGGGCACTCTTTGAAGTTCTTTGTGTTGGTTTGAGTAGATGAATCTGAGATTGTGTGATGCATATCGTATAATCAAACCCGCGGATACTTGTGGTGACATTGGAGTATCTGGGTGACATTAGGGTTTTGGTTGATGTGTGTCTTAAGGTGTTATGGTAGTACGAACTCTAGGGATGTTTGTGACACTTATAGGAATAGCCCAATATATCGATTAGAAAGAATAACTTTGAGGTGGTTTCGTACCCTACAATAATCTCTTCGTTTGTTCTCCGCTATTAGTGCCTCAAGTAAATTTACCGATGGATTGAAGACGAAAAGAGGGATGCCATCCAGGTCATCCCCAATCTTAGATGGTTGGTTGTCCTTGTATATTACCTTGGGGTGCCTTGGGCATCCTGAAGCTTAGGCTCTTGCTGCTCCTTATTCTATAGTCCATCAAATCTTTACCCAAAACTTGTAAACTTGACAACACAAAACTCAACAGAAAACTCATGAGATCTGTTAGTATAATAAAATAAATCACCACTTTAGGTAATGTGGTGAACTCATTCTAAATTTATATTGGTGTAATATCTATTGTATTCCAACTTCTCCATGGTTCATACCCACTCATACTACCCATAGATTTATCAAAATAAGCAAACAACACATAGAAAATAGAATCTGTAAAAAACAGAACAGTCTGTAGTGATCTAGAAATTTAGTATACTTATGGAACTCCAAAAATTCCGAACAATTAAGACAACATAGGCAATTCATATATGAATACTGTGTAAAAAATTCAGGATTTTATCATGTTCCAGCAGCTCAGATCAAGTCTGTTACTGGGTGTAAAACTTTCTATTTTTTAGCAAGATCAAATCAATGATATACCGAAGTATCCCAAAGGTCTTACTTGGCTCAAACACTAATTAAAACACCAAAACACAATCACTACAGAAGTAATAATGTGTATTTATTAAAAACGGAACCAAAAATAAAAAAACATAGAAATAAAAATTGGGTTGCCTCCCAAAAAGCGCTATTGTTTAACGCCCCTAGCTAGGCATAAAACATAGATCTAGGTATTGTCATCTTTGGTATTAAATCCATAAGTAGCCCTCATAATAGATTCATATGGCAACTTAATTTTCTTTCTTGGAAAGTGTTCCTCGCCCTTCTTTAACAGAAATTGAAATCTAATGTTTCCTTCTTTCATATCAATATTGCACCAATCGTTCTAAGAAAAGGGCTACCAAGAATAATAGGACATGTAGGATTGAATCTATATCAAGCACAATAAAATCTACGGGCACATAATTCCTATTTGCAACAATAAGAACATCATTGATCCTTCCCATAGGTTTCTTAATAGTGGAATCCGCTAGATGCAAATTCAAAGAACAATCATCAAATTTGTGGAAACCAAGCACATCACATAAAGTTATTGGAATAGTGGAAACACTAGCACCCAAATCACACAAAACATTTCACTCATAATATTTAATTTTAATCTTAATAGTAGGTTCCCACTCATCATAAAGCTTTCTAGGGATAGAAACTTCCAACTCAAGTTTTTCTTCAAAAGATTTCATCATAGCATCAACGATATGTTTAGTAAAAGCTTTATTTTGATTATAAGCATGAGGTGAATTAAGCATGGATTGCAACAAGGAAATACAATCTATCAAAGAACAATTATCATAATTAAAATCCTTAAAATCCAAAAGAGTGGGTTTATCGCTACTTAAAGTTTTGACCTCTCCAATCCCACTTTCATCAAATTTTTCATTAAGATCTTTAAACTCCAAATTGTTGGGACACCTTCTAGATAAAGCTGACTCATCTCCAGTCCCATATTTATCAAGGTTTATATTAGAAAACATATATTCAATAGGAGTCACACCAATCACTTTAAGATCTTCCTCCTTATTTTACGCAAAAACTAGAAGAACACGCTTTTACAAACCAATCTCTCTTTGCACGCATCCTAGCGGTTCTTTCTTTACATTCATCAATCAAAATTTTAATAGCTTTTAGAGATTCATTAATATCAATCTTAGGTGGCATAGATCTAGTCTTTAAAGAATCAATCTCAAGAGAAATTCTATCAATGTTCCTAGCCAAATCATCTGTCTTAAGCAACTTTTCTTCTACCATATCATTGAAAACTTTTCAAGAATTAATGAACTCTTTAATATTGTTCTCAAGATCAGAGGGTATATTATTATAATTTTCATAAGAATTTTTGTACGATTTAACATAATTATTGGAGGAATTACTAGGAAACAACCTAGGATTGAAATTACCTCTATATGCGTTATTACCAAAATTGTTCCTACCAACAAAATTCACACCCATAGATTCATTACTGTTCTCAATCAAAGTGGACAAAGGCATACCATTAGGATCAATAGGAGCACTCTTACTAGCAATCAATTTCATAAGTTCATCCATCTTTTCACTCAAAGTATTAATCTCTTCAATTGCATGCACGTTTTTACTAGTAGATCTTTCGGCATGCCATTTAGAGTAATTAGCCATAATATAATCTAGGAGTTTAGTAGCTTGTCCTCATGTAATTTCCATAAAAGTACCTGCCGCGGTAGAATCTAAAAGATTTCTAGATGCAAAATTCAATCCGGCATAAATTTTTTGTATGATCATCCATAAACTTAAACCATGAGTAGGGCAATTTCTTATCATCAATTTCATCCTCTCCCAAGATTGTGCAACATGTTCATGATCAAGTTGCTTAAAATTCATTATATCGTTCCTAAGGGAGATGATCTTAGCAGGAGGAAAATACTTGGAAATAAAAGCACCTTTACACTTATTCCATGAATCAATACTATTTTTAGGCAAAGATGAAAACCAAGCTTTAGCACGATCTCGTAGTGAGAACAGAAATAGCTCCAATTTAACAATATCATTATCCACATCTTTTTCTTTTTCATATCACACAACTCAATGAAAGTATTTAGATGGGATGCAACATCTTCACTAGGAAGACTGGAAAATTGATCTTTCATAACAAGATTCAACAAAGCGGCATTAATTTCATAGGATTCCGCACTATTGGCAGGAGTAATCAGAGTACTAATAAAATCATTATTATTAGTGCTGGAAAATTCAAACAACTTGGCATTTTCTCGAGACATCATGACAAACCAAGCAATCTAGCACAGAAGCAAATGAAAAGACGAACGAAAGAAGGGCGAATAAAAAGGCAAATATGTTTGTGTTTTTCTGAAAGCGTTTTAGAACTAGGGGAGAGGAAAACGAGAGGCAAATGGCAAATAATGTAAGTGCAGTAGATGAGAGTTTATGACGGGTACTTGGTAGGCTTGATGTAGAACCTCCCCGGCAACAACGCGGGAGATTCTTCCTGCTACTTCTTGAGCATGTGTTGATTTTTCTCTTGACGAGGAAAGGGTGATGCAACAAAGTAGAGATATGTATTTCCCTCAGTTAAGAACCAAGGTATCAATCCAGTAGGATGCACATGCAAGTCTCCAATCTATATGTACCTGCACAAACTAACAAACACTTGCACACAACGCGAAAAAGGGGTAGTCAGTCCCTTCACGACCACGAACAAGAGTGAGATCTAATAGAGATAGGTATAAAAGATAAATAAAAGAGCAAACTAAAGTAAATATAAATAAATTGCAGCAAGGTGTTTTTGGGTTTTCTGGTTTATAGATATGAAAATATATGATGGAAAATAGACCCAGGGGCCATAGGTTTCACTAGACGCTTCTCTCTTGAAAGAAAACATACGGTGGGTAAACAAATTACTCTCGAGCAATTGATAGAAAAGTGCATAGTTATGATGATATCTAAGGCACTGATCATGAATATAGGCATCACGTCCGTGACAAGTAGACCGAAATGATTCTGCATCTACTACTATTACTCCATACATCGACCGCTATCCAGCATGCATCTAGAGTATTAAGTTCATAAGAACAGAGTAACGCTTTAAGAAAGATGACATGATGTAGAGGGATAAACTCAAGCAATATGATGAAAACCCCATCTTTTTATCCTTGATGGCAACAATACAATACGTGCCTTGCTACCCCTACTATGTCTCTGGGTGAGGACACCGCAAGATTGAACCCAAAACCCATTGCACGAAAAACCAATCTAGTTGGCCAAACCAAACCGATAGTTTGAAGATAAATACAAAGGTATCTTAATAATGCATAAAAGAGTTCAGAGAAGGCTCAAATAATATTCATAAATAATTTGATCATAAATCGACAATTCAACGGATCTCGACAAACACATTGCAAAAGAACATTACATCGGATAGAACTCCAAGAACAGAGAGGAGAACATTGTATTGAAGATCAAAGAGAGAGAATAAGCCATCTAGCTACTAGCTATGAACTCGTAGGCCTATGGTAAACTAGTCACGCTTCATTGGAAGGGCAGCAAGGTTGATCTAGAGGCCCTCCGTGATCGAATCCCTCTTCGGCAGGGTGCCGGAAAAGACCCCAAGATGGGATCTCATGGGAACAGAGGCTTGCGGCAGCGGAAAAGTATTTTGGTGGACGCTTCTGATGTTGGGGGAATATTTGGGAATTTATAGTGCAAAAATTAGGGTTGGGGGACTCCCGAGGGCCCCACAAGCCCTCAGGGCGCCCCTCCCCCTAGGGCGCACCCCTGAGGCTTGTGGACTCCTCGTGAGTCTTCTGAACCCCTCTCCAAGTCTTCTGGGTGTCTTCTGCTCCAAGAAAAATCATCCCGAAGGTTTTATTCTATTTTGACTCCGTTTAATATTCATTTTCTATAAAAATCAAAAAAAAGGAAAAAACAGAAATGACACTGGGCTCTAGGTTAAGGGGTTAGTCCCAAAAATAATATAAAATAGCATACTAATGCATATAAAACATCCAAAATAGATAATACAATAGCATGGAACAATAAAAAATTATTGATACGTTGGAGACGTATCACCTGGCAGACCACACCGCGCAACCCTCCATGCAGGGGGCAACAGCCACTAGCGTCGTCGCGCCCGACGCAGCGACGCGTCTCTGAACAACAAGGTCGTCCCATGCCGCCCACCACCGCTCGGAGAGGAGAGGACTGATGGGGAACGTTGCATCAAAATAAAAATAAAAACTAGGAAACACCCAACATCTAATCTAGAAGATGCATAGAAACGAGATAGGAGTGTGTCTACATACCCTTGTAGACCAAAAGTGGAAGTGCATATAATGCAGTTGATGTAGTCGTACTCTTTGCTATCCAAACGATCTAGCGCCAAACTGGCAGCACCTCCGAGTTTAGCACACGTTCGGCTCGGTGGCGTCCTCTCGTTCTTGATCCAGCAAGCAAGGGAGAGGAGGTAGATGAGATCTGAACCAACACTTCACCGTGGTGGTTCTGGTAGTAGCGGAACTACAA